>NW_008661257.1:360-13039 GCF_000695815.1 Acanthisitta chloris
TTCAGGTGGACCTACCAGGACTTCTTCAATAGGTATTGTGTGCTTCTGAAGAAGAAAGAGGTCTCTCAGAAAGACAAGAAAATGATCTGTCAATCTTTGCTGAAAGACCTCATTAAGGTGAACTGAGACTAAATCTTTTGCCATTATTTTAACAGCATGAAACTCGTGGCTTTGATATGATCTGAAGTTGGTCCTCCTGCAGCAGTTTCATCTGCTGCTCCTATGGGTGATTCTTCATCCCAGGCAGCCTAGGACTTCGTCCAAAATGAGGCAGTCTTGCGAGGAGGTAGAGAGAACAAGAGTGACACAGAATCTCTTGATTGCGGTCAAGATGAGTGAACCATCTCAGTGCTGGTGAGGCCCAGCCTGTGTCATCACTGGCTAGACATGATCAACTGGCCATTTCTAAAAGATGTGTCCCCCCAACCCCTCCTTTGGCTTGAGCTATCCATAGCTGGAGCACATTTTAGGGGTCCAGCTTGGGACAATGTCATGAACCTTAGTCCATCCTTAAATGGCTCTTGGCAAAAACAAGTAAGACAAAAGTGCAATAAATGCCTTACCTTGATGTATGGGAGGCTTTTAATAGCTGTATGTAGAAAAAGCAACCCACAGATTGGGACTCTGTCCCCAGAATTAGAAGTTTTTGCCCCCTCTCCACACCAAAACCTTATCACTCACCCAAGCATTACTTTTAAAGAGCAAACGTGCGTGCAGAGGTTTCTTGCTGTACAGAATATGCCCAGCACCTTAGTCAGGTTGTAATGTTTGATCTCCTGTTTTCCTGTGGGATTTTGAGGAATTCACCTAATTGGGTTCCTCTCTACAACAACCATTCTCCTTGTGCACCAAGTGTTTCCCTTGACTGCGGAGCCTTTTGCTGTGTGTGGGTGTGACTTGCCAGACTTAAACCTTAATCTTTTTGACAAAGAAATGTTTTCTTGAAGTCCTCTGGTGTTGCATTTTTATGGTGTCCCTACCCATGGCAGGAGGGTTGGAACTAGATGATCTTTATGCTCTCTTCCAATCCAAACCATTCTATGATTCATAGAATAGAATCATAGAATCATCATTGCTGGAAGAAACCTGTAAGATCAAGTCCAACCATTAACCTGTGGTTATGGTTCTATGATTCCTCTATTTAATTGTAAAAAAATCCCCAACAAAACAACAGCAACACCACCAAAAAAAATCCCAAACCAAACCAAACACTGCCCAAATCAGTCAAAATGGAATTTAAGACTGAACTGTGGTGCTTAAGTAGTTTGGAGTCTAATAATGTCTTCATCACCCAATTAAGAAGGGATGTGAGCTGACAAATTTGATTCAAAGTGTGATTTTTTTTTTTTTTACTCTGTATCTACTGAGCAACATAGACTGAAAACAAAAAAAAATGATGTTTGCTGTGATTAAATTAAGTTTCCTTTATGTCCTTTTGAAAAGGATCCAGACAAGTACCAGTTTGGAAGTACCAAGATCTTCTTCCGTGCAGGCCAGGTGGCCTATCTGGAGAAACTGCGGGCTGACAAGTTCAGAGCTGCCACAATCATGATTCAGAAGACCGTGAGGGGATGGCTGCAGAGGGTCAAGTACCAGAGGTTGAGACGAGCTGCAGCTGTCTTCCAGCGCTACACCCGTGGACACCTGGGGCGGCGGTGGGTCCGAGGAACCTCTTCAAGGAAGGGCTAGCTGGGTAGTAAAGTGTGAAAACACTCCTGGGCACTTGTATTTTTCAGTGTCCTCCATCTTGTAGATCTTAAACTCCGAGGAGAGTTGTCTGGATTGATTAGCTGTATCCTCTGTAATGACCAAAATCACTCCAAGTCACTGGCAGTGGGTGTGTTTACAGTACAGAGTAACAGAACTCAGTGTTTACCTCCATGTGTGCAGGAACCTCAAGCTTCCCCGTGTCAGTGGCTTGCTGGGATTTCTGTACATAATGCTGTGTTGGAGAGTGGGCTGCTGGTAGGAGATGTGGTATACATGTGAGGAAGCAGTAAAGCTTCCATGATTGGAAGAACATCAGAGGTACTGACTGAATTTGTGGTGTTATTTGTGGTTGTGAAAGGGATTGGTGTCAGGGGGAATCCAAGGGTGAGAAGGTTTCAGGGAAGCAAAGATGGGCAGTTTGGTGACTCTTCTTTAAAACTGAGCATCAGTTTTTATTGTCCTCATAAGTCCATGTACTTCTCTAGACAGGTCACTCATGGCAGTGTTGCAGCCAGTGTTACAACCTTGGACAACACAAAGGATACCTGAGCAATAAGAGGAAGGTTAAGGAAAATGGAGAGTTGGAAATGTTCCAGGCCAGGTTGGATGGGGCTTGGAGCAGCCTTGTGTAGCAGAAGGTGTTCCTGCTTAGGGCACTGGGGCAGGGAGGTATAACTAGATGAACTTTAAGGCCCCTCTCCAGACACACCAACCATCCCTCTAAGGAGGAGAGGAGGAATCTCTAGTGATGTCAAAATGATGGGGTATGAGCTAAAGGAGAGTCTGGAAGCAGATGTGCCAAAATCACCTGCTGCAGTGTTCCTTCACACAGTTTTTCAGTTCCTCTCTTCATGCAGGGGGTGGGTGGCATCTGAATAACTGATGTCTCCTCTTTTGGAGACAAACCATCCCTTATCCTCTTTAATAAACTCTGGTTCAGTGTGTCCTAATGAGAAACCATTGGCCTTGGCGAAGGGAATACACAAACCAATCTGATGTGGCTCTTAGTTTTGATATGCATTTTGTGAAATAGAAGTGGATCAAATATCTGTATAATGCTTCATGCTGAGAGCAATTAAGGAATCATAAATTCAGCAGAACAAGCTAATTATCAAATTAAATGGAGGTTTTATGGGCATTTATTAATGGGTGTAGCAGCAAATTGAACACAAGTTCGGTTGGAGAACAGGAGCAACGTGGCGCAGAATTGACCACGTCCCTCATTATTTACCCTCCGTGAATTGCTCAGGGCTCTGCTCATGCATGTTGCCAAACCAGTGCACACCAGTTTAAATGTCAAATCAATTTGCTGCTGTTTCCATTGAGTCAGTAGATGCCCCATGTGACCTGTGCTTTTTATAGTTAGGGAAGTGATGGAGCCAATCTGGACATTGGTTGGCTCAAGTGCGTAAGGCAGAGTGTTCAAACCAAGGAAAACCTGGGAAACACTTGTTTTAGTGCTGCTTCGGGACAATGAGGGCTGTTGATTCGTGGTCCCAGTGTTCCATGGATGCTGTCTGATAGCACGGAGACATGCAGTCAGCTGCTCTTTAGTTAGCCCAACTGCCGGTGTGGTTGGGTGGTCTTTCCTGAATACCATCTAGCTACAAAAGTTTTCTCCTCTCTGTCCAGTTTGAAACTTATTAAAACAGAAAGAGGAGAAGCTTAGTTTTGCTGCTAACCTTTCCCCTGTGCTTTGCAGACGTGCTGAGTACATGCGGAGGACGAGAGCTGCCATCATCCTGCAGAAGCAGTACCGAATGGTGCGGATGCGCCGTGCCTTCCTGAGGGTCCATAGCGCCACCATCACCATTCAGGCCTTTGCTCGGGGCATGATTGTCAGAAGGATTTATCGCCAGGTACCACACCTCCAGAGAGTGTCTTGTCATTGGAAAAGAGTAGGCAAACCCTCTGTGTTTACCACTGCTGCCGTAGCACAGCGATGCGCTCGTTGTGGCCGTTCTGATGTTTACGATGTCGACAGCCTCTGGTGTTTCTGGAGAGCAGACAGTGACCATTGCTATTTAAAGCTGTGCAAGCAAAAAAATGTTTGGGCAGCAGCACCTCAGCAGAGCAGCTGAATGAAGCTAGTCATTTGGATGCTGGGAGGCATTGTGTAAATCTGGAAATGTCATTTGATCTAACCTATGCTCTGCTAAAACCTCACTAGGCGACTGAGTTTGTGTCTGTGCTGCAGGTGCTGTTCCCAGTAGGGTAGGAGGACCAATAGGGTATGTCATGGAAGGCAACAATATTGATAGAAATCTCTCTTTAACTAGTGTTCTCTGTTAGCTTTCTGTGTCAAATTGAGAGCTGAATGCAAAGAACTAAAAGTTTGATGACAGCCAGTGATGCACTGAGAACAGAATAGTAGAGTGGTTTGGGCTGGAAGGGACCTTCAAGCTCATCTTGTTCCACCCCCTGTGCCTTCGGCCAGAGCACCTTCCACAAGCCCAGATTGCTCCAAGCCCTGTCCAATCTCTCCTGGAACACTCCCAGGGATGGAGCAGCCACAGCTTCTCTGGGCAACCCGTGCCAGTGCCTCACCACCCTCACAGCGAAGAATTTCTTCTCAATATCTCACCTAACACCCACCTCTGTCAGTGTAAAACCATTCCCCCTTGTCCTGTCACTACATGCTCTTGTAAAATTGTCTGTCAGAAAACTGAGAACAGCTTTGGGGAATCTTCTGCCCACTTCTCAGATTCAGCATTATTTTGGTAGTTGCCTAAATTTATGCCTAACTGGGTCATGGGGGCTCCTCAAAGGAGTCAGAGGCATGATGAGCCAGGAGGGGAGAACTTGCTCCTGGGGATAATGGAGGTTACCTGGACACCTGATAACCTACCAGAGAGATCAGGGTTGTCCTCTGAGACACAGCAGCTTGGACAGTGGCAATCAGGAATTTGTGCTGCCATTGCTTTTTCAGCATCCATTTTTTAAATCAAAAGCTGTATACTTTGTAACGAGAAAAATCACCCCAAATCACTGGCAGGGGAGGCAGCTGGTCCAGCAGTTAAACTCTCTGAGATTCAAGGCAACCCAAATCCTAACAAGGGGTAGAAGGCTGAAGGTCAGACCTCTCAAATCTGAACATCCTTAATCTCTGGAGCACCTGGACTTAGGTGTTGGTTCAAGTGCCTGTTCAGCAACATGAAGAGCTGTGTGTGATGTTCTGTAGTGTCAGCATACCCAGTGCCCACCAAAACTTTAGTGTGAAGCTAAAATAAATCCCCAAGGCAATGCAGTGTGGTTTCTTCTAGCTCTTTGGGCACCCCCAGCTTTCTCTATCTATGAATGCCAAGGCTGAAGGACATACAAAGTTCATTTCAGAGTAACTTATGCTGCATCCTGAGTTCACACAGTCGCTTTATTCTGAAGTGCAAAGAAAGTCTTAGGGTGAAACAAAAGATTTGTAAGCTGCTAGAATACCTTTTCTGAGACAAATTATCCCAGACTAATAACAATAAGGTGTCTTGTAATCTTCAGATTCTCCTGCTATTTCTTTCCTCCTCATCCTGCAGAATTGATCAGCATAAGGAAGTCATTAATTACATGCTGGTTGTATCTCTAATTTATCAGCCTTCAGTTTTATGGGAAGAAATTGAATTGACACTGACTGAAAAGATTGCTGTAAATTTTGGGGGAGAAATTCAATGCAAAAGCACCAGAAATTTCACAAAACCTGGTACAAGGTTCCATAAAATGAATCTTGCAAAAGAGCTGGCTGCAGAGCATAGTAACAGAACTTCAGGGTTTATTTGGAGGTTATCTCTGATAAGAAATCCCCCCAGGACAGCATTTATCTGCAGTAAAAATTACCATAATGCAGGAGTGGAACACAGGGAAAAAAAATCTGCAGACCTATTCTGATGTGAGTTATATCTGATGCTGAAGGGACAGTAAGTTTACTGCTAAATGTTGGTGTGTCTGTTAATGGTTGTTAATTCTGAAAGCCATGGATCTTGTGGATCTGAGGACTATTCTGGGGTGGTCCATGAATTCTTACTTAAGTCCAGATGTTCCCCATTCCCATCAAGTCCTCTGCTCACCAGCCAGGATCACATCCCAGCATGTCACTGTCCCAGCAGGTCTTTACTCTGTTTAGAGATCAGCCGAGCTCCTGAGGGAGGTCTGGATGTGTCCTGCTTGCATCAGTTGAGCACAATGACTGGAGAAACCCCTCAGGCGAGGTGCTTGAAGTACTGTTTATGAAAGAGGATGCAAAATGGCATACTCTGTCTCTAGCCATCACCCTCTGTACCTACCAGGACACTCCTTTCGAAGGCAGTTTGGGAAGTGTTGCACACTGTGCTGCAGTCCAACCAGGGCTCCTACCACCTGTACAGAGGACTTTCCAGGAGCAGCCTTAGGCTGAAGGAGGGTGGATTAGATGGAATATGGGGGAAAATTCTTCCCTGTGAGGGTGGTGAGACACTGGCACAGGTTGCCCAGGGACGTGGTGGCTGCCCCAACCCTGGCAGTGTTCACAGCCAGGTTGGATAAAATCTTGAGCAACCTGCTCTGGTGGAAGGTGTCCCTGCCCAGGGCAAGGGGTGGAACAAGATGATCTTTAAGGTCCTTCCAACCCAACCCATTCTGCCTGTATGATTTCATGCTCTTAATGATCCTGCTTCTGTCCATGTTTCGCAGATCCTCTTAGAGCACAAAGCCACCATCCTGCAGAAGTATGTCCGTGGTTGGCTGGCACGCACGCGATTCTGCAGGATCCGGAGAGCCACCATCGTCCTGCAGTGCTACTACCGCTGCATGAAGGCCAGGCAGCAGTTCAAGGCACTCAAGATCGAAGCCCGCTCAGCAGAGCACCTGAAGAAGCTCAACATTGGCATGGAGAACAAGGTGGTCCAGCTTCAGAGGAAGATAGATGAGCAGGTACATCCTGAGCTGTGCTGGGACGAGTGTGGTCCTGCTGCTGCTTTGCCTCTATTTTGTTGTCCTTCCTAGGCAGGACTTTATCTGTCTGTGCTGTCTGGGAAGGACATCATGTTTGTGGCAGTCTTCTGCTGTTGCTAGCTAGGCATTTTCAAGGGTGGGCACAACCATGGAAGTGCAGATGCACTTGCATCATGGGTCTCCACCTTGCTGGCTGAGGAGTTTGCTCAGCGAGCTGCAAAAGCTGCAATGAAATTGCTGTGAGCACTGCCCAGCAGGACTCAGAGGAGGAAGATGAAATGGCAATTTTGAAAGCTGCTGCTTGAAAACCCAAATCAGCTCCCTGTGAGATCCCAGTGTCAAATGGATTTGGGGCTGGATTGTTCCATTGTGCTTTCTGCTTTGCTAGCACTGAGGATACTGAGTGCCTGCCACTGTTTGTTGCAGAAATTCTATGGCTTATGAGTCATGTTCCCTAGAAGGGAAACAGTATTTGGGGTAAATACTTTGCAGAGTAGTTTGAGCATGTTGGTGTTACTGGACATAATGACTCTTCAGGAGTAAGAGCCATGATGAGAGGAGGGATGGTGTGAACTGATAGCTGCCTGCATGGATGACTTGATGTTCTTACTGACTGCTTGATCACAGGGAGGTCTTCATCAACTGCCACTTGTTATTAATGAGCTGCAAAGTAATGGTGTGGTTACACACCTAGGAGGAGGGTTTTTCCACCTACTGATGTGTGCAAGCAACTCTGTTGCTGTGAAAGGACTTCAGGGATGAACATAAGAGATGCTCAGTTCATACCTGCTGGTATCCTTAAACAGGCTTTTCACAGGCAGGAGAACATTCACTCTGAGTCAGGATACCTATCTAATTGTAGTACCAGTTAGTAATCACAACTTATCACTCTGGGATGTTACCAGGGTCCCTTATACACCACACAAGTCTTCCTTGCCACCTTAAATCTCCCATATGACAGGAGCAGTCCTGCAATGAAGATGATGAGGAGTGACTCTGCATTGGCTCAGATACTGCGGACTCAGTACACCCAGGGATTTGCAGCCTTCGCTGCAGTATTAATTGGCTGCAAAGTGTGCACCACAGCTGAGTCTGACTGTCAAACACCAGCGTTTAATTATGAAATGCCTCTTTCCATCCTTAGGTTTTACTAACAGCAGCTCAGGAATGGACAACCTGAAGCATAAGGTTTCATATGACCCTTTATCTGGAGGGTATTCTGTGGAATTAAATAGGATGAGTCATTTCAGGTCCAGATATTTGGGCTGAACTCCTATGATGACTGTGAATGTCAGTGTTAGGTCTGCTGAGCTGCTGGACATGGAGCTGGAGCAGCAGTATTAAATTCTAGTTTATATTTTTCTGCAATTCCTTACCATTTACTGCTAGGAAAAGTGTGGTAATGGAACAATAAAGATAAACCCCCAGTGTCTGGTTAAGGTTAGCTTTCCTGTCATGGATTATGAAAGCAGCAGAATTAAGGGAAGGAATCATGGGGAGCTTTTAACTAGGCAGAAATAATGGTCTGTTGCTCATCTTGCTCTTCCTTGGCCTCTACACAGACCATTTTGAAGGAGTTTCTTTGATGCTTTCTGTGCAACTATATCAGGAAGGAATTGCTGCTCTGTCTGACTCGTGGCAGTCTCTGGTGAGCTGGTTTTAACCACCCTTCCAGGACTGACAGCTTTCCCTGGGATGCTTTGGAAGTGCTGAGCATCATTCCAAAGGACTTGCTTTTCAGTGTACTGGGTGTTTTTTTCTGGCACAGTGAGTTTGCTGCGTTGTAGTTTCCCTGAAGGATTTTATTCTCAGCCTTTGCTAATCTATAAACACAACCTCTGAAAATATCAATTAACCTTCTAAGAAAAACAAACAGCAGGTGACCGGGGGAGCTGCAGCTGATAATCTTCCGAGCAGCTGTGGAAGGAAATGTTTCTCTTTCTGCCGGTTTTAGCTCATGCATGAGTAGAGATCCAGTCCTCCATGTGCCCCTGAGGAAGAGAAGATTTTTCTCTGAAAGCATTAAAACCTGTTATTGTGTGTCAGCCTCAGCTCACATGCTCTGGCATCCCTAACTGGGATGATTTAATTCAGTGTTTGAATCAGGTGAGGGATTTTTTGCTGCAAAATACTCTCCCTGGACCACTTTTTTTCTATTTACATTGTACCAATTGCTTCCCTTTATTCTGGTTGGAGTTTTTCTTTTCAGTTGAGTTTCTTTAAATTTATGTGTTGTAGCTGCCTGAGACACTTCTAAGTCTGGTACCTAATTTAGTGTTACAGGTTCATGCAGCCAGTTTTTAGACTCACAGTGAGCTCTCTACGCTGACTCTGCCAACAGTAGTATCTCTGTGAGCATTTATTGTCTATAGAACTAGCTTGGGTAAGAGCAGTGATGAATTTGTCGTCTATACCATCGATAGCAAAATGAACTCAGGGTTGGTTCACAGACACTGGGTTGAAACCAAGACCATCACAGCTCTGCTTGGCTGGTTAATGGTTTATAATAAAGCAAGTTCAGGCTGAACAAGGTCTGTTGAACAGTCACTGGCTGCAGCGGGGAGCACCCCATGAATGCTCTCTCATGTGTCTAGTAGCTACTAACAGAACAAAGCATTACTGTGCATTTGTCCTGTCTCTAGAGGGAAAGTCTCCATTGCTGGTATGTAAAATCGTGTACAGAAACCCAGGGTCACAAAGTGCTGCAAATGGGTCTCTTTGGAAATCTCTTTGGAACTGTTCCATGGAGCCAGGCTGGGAACTGGGGGTGTTCAGCCTGGAGAAGGCAAAGCTCTGGGGAGAACTTAGAGCCCCTTCCAGTGCCGAAAGGAGCTCCAAGAGAGCTGGAGAGGGACTTGGGACAGGGGATGGAGTGACAGGACATAGGGAATGGCTTCCCACTGCCAGAGGGAGGATGTTGTGAAGGAATTCCTGGCTGGGAGGTGCTGAAGCACTGGCACGGGTTGCCTGGAGCAGCTGTGGCTGCTCCATCCCTGGGAGTGTTCCAGGCCAGGTTGGATGGGGCTTGGAGCAACCTGGGCTGGTGGGAGATGTCCCTGCCCAGGGCAGGGGGAGTGGAATAAGGTGATCTTTAAGGTCCCTCCCAACCCAAACCATCCTGGAATTCTGTGAAATGCCTTCGGTAGTGCAGAAATTAGAATTCCCTAATACCGTATAAATGCTGAATTTTGATGTTCATTAATAATTCATTACAAGGGAACAAAGGAAAATATGTTAATGTCCCTTGTTTATTTGTTTTTTTCACTTGAGATGTGTCTTAACCTTGCTGCAGAGCAGTGAGACTTCAGTGAGAGGGAGACACTGAGAGGTCACCTGAAGAGAGGCCAAAGGGATGATCAGAGCAAACTTTACAAACCAGACTACATTTTAAGTTTCAAAATGTTTCTTCTGCTCTGATGATTATCTACTTAATCCTAGCAAAGCTTACGTGGTAGGATCTTTGCTGAAGCTTTTAGTCTGTTGTGACTTAATTGACATTTCTGGGGGTGGCTAATAATAATGATGTTTTATTAGTCACAGTGTAGTTCCCATTGACTTTGACTTGTAGCATAAAAATCAGATGGGGCTGCTGAATTTCCAAGTCTCAGAACTCAAGAACAAATCATTGCAAAGTGTTTTAAAAGAGAAAATCTGAGCAAATTAAGAGGTAATTGAGCTGGCATGTGGCTTCAAGCTGGGGCTTTGTGAGCATCATGTTCTCAAGACTGCAGATCTGCATGGTCATGCCAGGTTCCTGCAGGCATAGGAGTGAGGAGGTAAAATACAAACCCAATATTACAGATACACAAAAATAGGCAAATCAGTTGCATTAAGCAACGTTGTCTGGAAGCTGTAATAGAAGTGTACCTTCTTGTTTTGGTTGCCAGTGCTACCAAGTGTTGTTTGCGTTTGCTTGGAGTGCAACATCAATTTAACAAGTGCTTGTCTAATCCTTGCCAAAGTATTATCGAGCTTTTGTCACAGTTTTGAAGCTGCTTTTAGCTATATGAGCTTTATTAGCATATGCATGGGGATGTTCGTTACCATGAGCTTGTTACCCACCGTGCCCAAGGATTTCCAGCAGTTGCTTTTGTAGTGCATCACTGCATGCATTGATGTCACGTATGTTCCTATTTTTCTTCTTGTTTCCTCCTTTTTGGGATGTTGGCTGCAGAACAAGGAATACAAACTCCTGAACGAGCAGCTCACCATGCTGACATCAGCCCACTCCTCTGAGGTGGAAAAGCTGAAGAAGGAACTGATGCAGTATCAGCAGAGCCATAAGGATGATGACGACCAGCTTCTCAGATTGCAGATGTCAATGGAGCACCTCCAACTGGAGCTTGAGAAGACTCAAGGGGAGAGGAAGGTGCTGGAAGACAGCTACATGAAAGAGAAGGCCCTGCTGAATAAGGTATGCCTGTCTGTCATGTCTCAGGTTGGGTAGGTCTCCTGCAAGTGGTCACATGAGTGAGAGCTCACTCTTCAAAAGCCTGAAGGGGAGGGAGTTTCTATTGTTTTATTAATACTGCTGATGCTGAATGCCCCTAGATTTTGCCTTTAACCTGCTCATGGGGCAGCAAGGGCAGGAGGACACCCCTGCAGGAGCAGTGACTGCCCCATGTCAGAAGGACACCCTGTCTTGATGCCTATTGTGTTACCAACCACAGAGAAACTACCCAAACCCAAACATGTCTGCAAATTAGGACACTTAATAATCATGGATGTCACAGAATTATTAAGGCTGCAAAAAACCTCTAAGATCATCAAATCCAACCATCAACCCAGCACCACCACGTTCACCACTAAACCACATCCTCAGGTGCCATATCCACATGGTTTTTGAATACTTCCAGGGATGGTGACTCCACCACTGCCCTCTGTTCCTTTGCTTTGCAATGCTTTCTATGAAAATAATTTTCCCTAATATCTCATCTGTTAATGTCTGTTAACCTCCCCTGGCACAACTTGAGGCTGTTTCCTCTCATCCTGAGCTTCATGTTTATGCAGTGATTCCTCATGGCATGTGATGGGCTGTCCTAGATGCTGTAAACAGTAGGAAGATGTCCTGCCTCATCCCAGCCTGGGATGGGACAGGAGGGCTCAGTGTCTGCCACGCAGTCTGTGGCTGTTGCAGCTTGTTGTAGTGACTGGTGTTGTAGAGTATGACCTGTGTGGGGACCAACATCTCCCTCTCAAGCAGAGGCACTGCCTCCAGCACAGCTAGGCTGGTTGTATGACCCTTTATAGGATTTGGAGCTGGGAGATACCCTAAATGTATTTATTTCTTATCTTCTCCATGCAAATTCAGAGAATGTCCTGAGTTGGAAGGGATCCAGAAGGATAACCAAGTCCAAGTCCTGTGCTTTACCTCTTGAGGTGGAGATGGTCCAGAGCTGCCACCATAGTACAAGAAAGAATTCTAGGGGATGAAAGAGACTTCAGAGTGTAGAAATTGTTTTGCAGATAGTAAAAATGGACCTTTTACCCTGAATTTATTTGCTAGGCAGTTTAGTTCCCTTCTGTGAATGCTTGTGGCTGCTCAGGTGATATTTTTTCTGCACCAGCAATTGAGCTGAATCTTTGATCCTGCTGCTGGAAATAATTTAGAGCTTTTCTACTCAGCATATTGCAAAGCAAAAGCTGTTTTGGAGCTGTTGCTCTAGACCTGCACTTCGTGTGTGACACCCTGAAGATGAGTCACTTTTGGAAACATAAAAAAAAGAAAGAAAGATCCTGGAATTAGCTGTGTTTTTATTGTGGTGGAAGAATGTCCAGATGAGGAGGCTCTTTCAGGGCACTTCACTCAGTAGCACCCGCCCTGGCCAACCTCCCCTTGAGGCTGAGCCCTTGGGCGGCGGGTTTGGGGGGGAAGCTGTGGGGACTCTGATCAGGATAACTTAATCCAACCCACCAGCACAACTGAAGTGCATTTTCGGGTGGTGTTCTCAATAAGGTGTGCAGCCTGTATACTTGTTGTCCCTGGGCTGGACCAAGAGCTGTCAGGTAATCAGTTACTCCACTCTTTGCCCACGAGTTGCACCCACACAGGGGT
>NW_008661257.1:13069-25406 GCF_000695815.1 Acanthisitta chloris
GCACTAAATTAGAAGATCCTTTTTGGCACAAGGCTCTGTTCATTAGCTGGTTGCAGTACAGGCTTTTAGAGCTGGAAAGGATGCTTTTATTTTTAAGGTGATGCAGCTGGGGATAATCTGCTTCCCTTTGTTCTTGATTAGAAATCCCCTTCAAGCACTGGGAAGGAAGGTTGGTTTAATCACCAAAGAAATGCTTTTTGAAGGCATGAAAACAAAGCAGAAGCTTTGCCTTGTTGTAGAAGTGCCTACAGCAGAGCAAATACTGTGCATTTTACCATGACAATAAGTGGTTTAATTGTAAAACATTCCTGATGAGGTGCAGGTTCCCTTAGATTTCCTCTGCTCCCCTTGGTTCCTTGTCAGTGGGGAGACAGAGAAGACCTGTTTTCTTCTTGAAAACATTAATCTAGTGAAAACATTTCCCAAGAAAAATCCTGGTTGAGATTTTTGAGTAGTTCTAGTCACTACCAAAAGCATGGGGAGTGTCATGAAACTGAATTCAGGTGAGAAGGATTTATCACCTGCAGTATGAAGATTACACCGTGGCTGTGGTTGCCGTGGGATGGATTCCCTCTGGAGATGTTTCCCAAAGTCATATCACTTCTGAGTGAGACTGAGATGAGCCCTAATTTTATAACTTGAGCTGGGGCTGCAGCTTCTGCAAATCCATATGTTATTATTATTTTTTTGCTGGGAAAAAAAGAAGTCCTTTAATCTCTTCCTCGTAGCTATTCTCTCTGAGTCCTTGATTTCAGAACAGCTCTTCTTGTTTAATTTTGTTATGAAGTTTAAAACATCAGATCTGGGTTAGTACCAACAGCTTTTCCTAGGGCTTTTTGTAGCATATAATCTTCTCTACTTGGCGAGCTGGGATAATTCAAAGCCTGGCTGGAAATTTTATTAGGAAAACGCTAAATGCCGTCATCACTTCCTCACAAGAGTGAGGGAGAACAGGAGGTAGATCTCATGCAGGCAGTTCCAGTATAACACTTACATAAGGGCTGAAGCCATCACAAGTGCTCCCTGCTCTGCATCTTCCACAGAGATCCTTCAAAGCTGATGCTGTTGCATTTGAAGCACCTTCAAAGATCTGTTTCCTACAGAAGGAGGAGAAAGAGGTACAAAAGATGCCAGAGAAGGTACCAGAGATGGAGTTTGTGCATTGTGTGACCTGCTCTGATTGCCTCTGCCTGTGTGTACTGCACTGTTCTCACTCTCCGTGGGCTTCTATCAGACACAGATTTTGAGCTTTCAGCTTGCTCCTGCTTCATGCGGAAACAGGAATGCAATAAACAAGTTCAATGGTTTTAGATCACATCTTAAAAATATCTACACCCAATCTGGATTAGGATTTTTACAACCTGGAAATAATTTTTATGGGTTCTACGAGGTCTTTCTGTTCTAAATATCCTTTCAGCAAGGTTGAAAGCACTCCAGATTTTTGCCTAGTTTTGCTTTCTAACCATCATAACTTCTTCTGTGCAGAGAGTTCACTATCAGCACCCATTAAAGTGCAGTTGTAAAATAATCCTGTTGCCTTTAATCTTTTCCCTGATGGGATAAAGGACTCAAATTCCTCAGTGTCCCATTGCAGCTCAGGTTCTAATTCCCTTCAATCACTCTTGTAGCTCTTCTCCAATTTTTTAAGAAGCCTTTATACCTTGGAGACACTAGTGCTGGTCTAGTGGCAGGTGTGATGTATGGATCAAGGAATTCAGTTGGCTTTGGTACAATATTAAAACCTTGGCTCAGTTCAGAGCATTTAAAACACTAACAGCTCTGTGTGCCTCAAGTTGGGGGAAGTTTCACTTTCTAACCATATGTCTAGACTCCAACTTTCATATTATTGTCCTGGTTTCAGCTGGGACAGAGTTGATTTCTTCTCAGTAGCTGGTGCAGTGCTGTGGTTTGGATTCAGCATGGGAATAATGCTGATAACAAACTGATGTTTTGGATTTTTGCTAAGTTGTTTATCCTAAGTCAAGGACTGGTTATTTTTCACCTTTTGTGTCTCACGCTCTGCCAGTGAGAAAGTGCCCAAAAGAAACTGAGGGGGTGCATAGCCTGGACAGGCAACCCAAACTGGCCAAAGGGGTATTCCGCACCATAGAACATCATACCCAGGACATAAACTGGGAGGGGGGTGGGTTACTGGGATCTGGGTCTGGCATCTCTCAGCAGGTTATGAAAAATCGTGTTGTGCCTCACGGGTTAACTTTTTTTTTCCTCTCCTCTTCCTTTTTATTTCAACTACTATTATGATTATTTGCCATTACTATTGTATTTTACTTTATTTTCAATTATTAGCCCATTTTTATCTCAACCTACAAGTTACTTCTGGTTCTTCTCCCCAGTCCAGTATGGGGAAGAGAGATAGAGGGGGGTGAGTGAGTGGCTGTGAGGTGCTTGGCCCCTGGCTGGGGTTAAACCACGACAGTTACATGCAGAGAGAGGTGCAGAAGACAGTAATGTCATGCAGACAGCTGGAGTAAATTAACAAAGAGAGTAAGGGGTTGGGAGGTCTTCCAGTTCCTGTGCACAGGCTGTGACTGATTCAGTAGTGACTTACAGTACAATGTTCACTGTGCTTTTATCCTCACCCTTAGTATGTACTCGACGTGGGCAGTGCTGGATGAAACACCGTCGTTTAGTGATGCCTGTGTGGAGGGATGAAGTCTGAGCTAAGAGTGCACAGCAGCTGGGCTGCCTGTAAATTTTGTCGAGTGCTGACAGCGAAGTTGGGCACTGAAAACTCTTATTATGGTGTTTGCAGTGTTGTTCATCGTTGTCGCCTTGAGATTCTTCTGCTGTGTGTAGCTGCTTCCTAAGCTGTGGCTTTAGGACATGAAGGAGCAGCACAAGGAGTGACATTACACTGGGATGATGTACGTTCTCCTCCCTGACAGCAGCAGCAGCATTCTGCTTTAACTGTGGCAGCGTATTTCACTGGTTAATAGGATGTCTCTGTGTTTTGAGATAACGCTGTGGAATACATCAAAATTCCTGAGAGTGAATCATGTTGTGGGATCAGTTACTGTCAGCATCAGTCCAGCCTTGGAATTGTGACAAGTGCAAAACAGCATTCTGCAGGATTTAGTTTCTGTTCTCATTAATTTTTACGAGGCAGTTGTTGGTGTTAATTGCTAGATACGCTCCTGTTGTATTCCCAAAGGCCCTGGTACATGCCATGCCTCACTGTACTAGAGGCTCTGCAGGCGAGGGAAGCATTAAAGTGACTAATCACACTGTAGGAATTTGGTACAACACAGTTAAAAAAGGCTGAACTGTTCACTCAGCTCACATTGACTTTGCCCATCTCAGCTGTGGTGAGATACTGGTACAGGTTGCCCCGCTCCTGTTGTATTCCCAAAGGCCCTGGTACATGCCATGCCTCACTGTACTAGAGGCTCTGCAGGCGAGGGAAGCATTAAAGTGACTAATCACACTGTAGGAATTTGGTACAACACAGTTAAAAAAGGCTGAACTGTTCACTCAGCTCACATTGACTTTGCCCATCTCAGCTGTGGTGAGATACTGGTACAGGTTGCCCAGGGCAGGGATGGCTGCCCCAACCCTGGCAGTGTTCAAGGCCAGGCTGGATGAGCCTTGAGCAACCTGATCTAGTGAGGAGGTGTCCCTGCCCATGGCAGGGGTTGGGATTAGGTGATCTATAAGGTCCATTCCAGCCCTTAAATTCTATGAGTCCATGATTCTATGAACTCCTAAGTGTTTGGAAAGGCAGATGTATTTCCCCAACAGCAGTCAGTGCTTTGATTTGCAGACAACAATGAAGCCCACCAAGATGTGAAAATCATCCTCTGATTTGGTGACTTGATCGCTTCTAAGTGTTTCACTCCTGCAAATCACAATCAGCAAGTCCAGCTGCTCAGTATTTTGTAGGATTATTGCTGGAAATGTTGATTTAAGGTCGAGAAATGCACTCAGGAGAGGGAAAGTTAGTCTCTGTTGTATCAGTGCAGTTCTCCTGTGCTTCATCTCCTGATGTACAAAGGATAACTGGCAAAGCACAGGAGGACAGATTTTCTAAATGGTGAAGAGAGCCTGTACAAAGCTGCCTGTCTCCTGCCAGGTGAAATGCAGTCCCTCTGCAGAGGCTCTGACCTGCAGCAAGCAGTAATTCTTTGCTTTGCTTCGTAGCATATATCTGACTTGGAAGAAGAAAACACTCTCCTGAAGCAGGAAAAAGAGGAGCTTAACAGCAGGATTCTCGATCAGTCGGCAGGTAAGAAAAAATGCTTGTAGCATCATAATGCCTCTGCTAAACGAGAAGCTTAATTATTCTCCCCTGAAACTCTTTTTTTCCTGTGTGTTTTTCCTGCCTTGAAAGGAGCTGATCTCCCAGTGACCCTTTCCTGGTGGTTTTTGTCCCTGTTTTGCTGTGCAGGTAGTTCTGCTCATGTTGTCTTGCTGGCAGAGGCCACTTTAATTGGTGAAACAGGGAACAAAGTACCTAAAAGGGGCTTTTAGTTCAGGTATGCCACAGCATTTCCTGCAGGTGATGTGGGAGGCAGCGAGGCTGCTGGGGTAGGGAATAACAGCATCCCAAGAGTGATAAATAAAGGATTCAAGGAACAGCACAGTTTACATTATGGAGCTGTGACAAAGGATTTCTCTAATGTGATACCAGTCTGTGAGTGCTTTTTAAAAGCAGAGACTTAGCTGTTGGGACATACATAGGGGAAAGCAATCTGGGAAAATCCCATGCCAGAAAAGAAACTCTCCATGTGTCTATTGAGCTCTTCTTTTTTCTATCATCCTTTCCAGCCTTCATTTTGCAGCAGGATTCACAAAGACCATCCTGCTGTGGGTGTATCTATCACTGCTCCATGGTACTTGTGAAGCACCTTTCACTCTCAGCTCAATGCAAACTAAAGGAATGAAAATAACATGTCAGGAAGAAACTTGCTGCAAATATTTATTCATCTCTTATGGGATGATTTTGGAGCATCTAAGATTGGGGAAAGCAAGTGGAGGGAGTTGGTTTGTTGTTCATCATTTTAAAATGACCCATAGACTGTATTTGCCTGGTTCCTCAGGAGGAGGAGGAGGAACCAGATTTTCTTCCTAAAGGGAGATTTTTAGCAAAGAAATTAATTAATTTTGATATAAAATACTTTGAACACCCAGAGTCTTACCATGGTAAGTGGTCAGTGATGGCACAAGGAAGAGCTGCTGCTGTTGGTTTGCTCCTGTGCCAAATCTGGTGATGGAAATCAGGCAGGGAAGTTTTTTAATACAGCAAGTACCACCTTTTCAACACGAATGTGTTCCCATAGTGTGCTGGCCCTTTCTGAAGTGGGTTTAGGGGTGGCCCATGGGAGCTGGAGCTCGCACAGTGGAGTTAAGCAAAACGGATCGGATAGTTTCTAGGTGCTGGAGATTTTACTTTAACTCAAATGGCAGAGGACTGTGCTCTCCAAGCAGATGAACTCAGGGTGCTCCAAACGTTGAGGACACAGCTCTAAGTGATGATAGTCTCTAAATACTGGAGAATGCTCACATGTATTCTAAAGGTTCTTGGCAGAGAACATTTTGTTCATTAGTTATTGTTATTGCACATGTTTACAAGAAGCTCATTTCAGAGGTGAAGTTCATAATGACTTTTTCTTTTTTTTCCCCCTCTTGTTTTAAAGTTGAAGCTGCACAAAACACAGTTGAGGAGAAAAACCAGATGATGAAAGAGCTGGAAGAAGAGAGAGCTCGTTATCAGAACCTGGTGAAAGAGCATTCGAGTCTGGAGCAGAGATATGACAACTTGAGGGATGAAATGGCTCTTATAGAGGTAATGGAACTAGAATCATCCCTCTTCTCTTGTGCTCTGGACCTGGATAATGTGACTCACTCATCCCCAAAACACTTAATAGAACAGTTGGTGCTTGGTAATTCCAAGAACACTTTCCTACACTGGAGCCAAACCATCTCTGTGCCTTCAAAAAGGAGCTTGGTCTTTCATGTCTCTATGTAAACTTTGTGTGAATCTCAGCAAAAGCTGCATCATGCTTCTTCTTCATTTGCTTTTTGTGTTGGTGATGTTCATGCGTAGCTGTTGGGTTAAAAAAAAAACACCAAAAAACCCCAGCAGCACAACTTCAGAATTCCAAAAGCTGAAGTTTTTAGGTTCAGTTTTGCAGAAGTGTTAGAAATACTGTTGAAAATTAGACAGTAGAGTGCTGCTGAGTCTGGTGGAAGGTTGGGTGTTTGAAGGGAGCCCCAGAGGGTGCTGTTAACAGCGAAATTTGAGCGCAGATTTGCATATTTGCACTTACCGGGCATCTGGTGTCATGAGGAGCCTTTAACTCGTGCAAAATTTTTAAACTCATCTTCTCTACCACTTCACATATTCCTTTGTGTTAATGTGAGGGCATAAAAAATTGGAACTGGAGGTGACACTCAAGCCTTTTGTAAAGGCAACCTTAGAATATGGTCAAATATTTGCTCTTAAGAAACAACACTCTGTGAGGAATCCTTAAACACTGAATGCTTTATGTATCTGCATCACTTCTTGGCAGCAGACACAAAGGCACAGGAGAAGCCCATCCAACCAGAGCAGCTTGGGGTCTGATTCCACTAATGCATCCACATCCAACTCTGAGATAGGAGACATTGAGGATGTGATGCAGCACGTGGAGGTACTGTAAACTGGTCGGGCTGGGAGAGGGGAGGAGAGCTGTGCTCTGCAGGGTTGGTTGGCCTGGGGTTTGGAGCAGAAAGGAGGAATGCAGATTGGGTGATAAAGTGTGATGGACAAAATTGATTTCACACAGTAGAAATACATCAATAATGTACTAGCTACTTGGCTGGAAGGGACCCAGTAGGGCATTTTTGGTGTTCTTAGCTGCAGCCCCAATCAGCCCATGTATCTGCTGGGCTGCTAAGCATTCAGTGGGTTATTAAAACAAGTCAGCTGATTTATTGACGTTAAAAACAAGTGCTTAAAATGGAGGTTTGGTGTTTGTAAGCACATGTCTTTCTTGAGGTGCTCCTGTGATGGGCTGTGCCTGGGGTTGGTGCTGATGTACAGTCAGGACATACCTGGCACTGTGTGTGGTTATAAAACTTGACACTGATGTCTTCTCCTTTTCTCCACTCTCCTGATCTTCTCCAGGAGATGGGGATGGAGAAAGCAGCCATGGACATGACCATGTTCCTAAAGCTACAGAAGCGAGTGAGGGACCTCGAGCTGGACAGGAAGAAGCTGCAAACACAGCTGGAGAAAAAGGGCCTAGAGAGAAAGAAATCCCAGGTAAGAGGTGGCTTTTCGTAGACATTTTATGTAGGTAACTGGCTGTCCTTGATTGCTTGAGGACACATGGTGTAGGAATTGAGGTTTAAGAGTGACAGCAAGAGGATGTGGAGCAGAGCCATGGGCAGGGAGCTATGGATCTTGGTCCATGGCAAGTCGAGTATGAGCCAGCAGTGCCCTGGCAGCAGGAGGCACATCAGGCACAGCATCGCCAGTGGTTGAGGGAGGTGATTGTCCTGCTCTGCTCGGTGCTGAGGCAGCCTCACCTCGAGCCCTGGGAGTAGTTTGGGCACTTCTAGTGGCTCAGAAAAGTGGCCTGGATACAGGGTGGACTGTGGCAGTGCATTCTCTGCTCCCACTCAGGCCATATTATGATCTCAGAAATGCTAATTAGGCCTCAGCCTTGAGGAACTGCAGCTGGACTCAGCCCTTCTCGATCTTATCAGAAACACAGTCTGTTCCCAGGAGTTAGTGCTGCCTAACGAGCTCCTGTTTTTTAACCAGCAGCCTTGGAAATTATTTTTTATTGCCTGAATCAGGATGAGAAAGCACTTTGACTAAAACCTTCTAAGATCCTCTTGAGCTATCAGTTCCGAGAAGATAAAGACTAATATTTATGTCTTAGACATCAATAATGAAATGATTGTGGAGCTAACCAAAGACTGTTGATATTAACACGCCGTGAGAAGGAGCATATTTTGGCTGGAGAAGGCTGGGGGCCATGCAGAGATAGGGCAGCACCTGACTGGGACAAACCTCCCTGTTGTAATTCCTGGGGCAAAAACACCTTAGGGAAAGGGATAAAGTTATCTTGGTCTATTCAGCCTGGAAAAGAGGAGAGAAAGGGGAAACTTCATTGCTATGTACAACTTTCTCACGGGGGCGGGGAGCAGTGGAGGGACAGCACTGATCTCTTGGTCTCTGGTGACCCCCTGGGGTCATCTGAGGGAATGGCCTGCAGTTGTCAGGGGAGGTTTGGGCTGGGTATCAGGAAAAGGTGCTTTGCCCCAGAGGGTGTTTGGGCACTGGAACAGGGTTAGGTTGGATTTCAGGACAAGGTTGTTCTTCCCCTAGACGACACAGGAACAGGTTGGGGTTGAAGATCAGGAGAAGGTTCTTCCCTCAGAGGGTATTTGGCACTGGAACAGCTCCCCAGGGCAGTGGTCGCAGCCCCAAGCCTTGCAGAGCTCCAAGAGTGTTTGGACAACACTTAGGCACAGGGTGGGATTCTTAGGGCTGACTTGTGCAGGGTCAGAAGTTCCTCTGGCTGCTTTTAAATAAAGTTTTATCTCTTCAGTCCATACAGGTATCTGAAACAAAGCCCGAAGGGACTTCAGACTTTGATGAATCTGCCTACAGCACGCTGAAGGTGAGTAAGAGGCTCCTACTTTGTGCTGTAACCTATTGAATGTCTCCAGCAGCCCAAACAAATGGTATGGTCATGGAAATAACCCAAACCATTCTGTAATCAGCTCTATTAGAGAGGGCAGTGGGAAAGCTGTAGCTTTCCTTCAGCTCCTAGGCCTGAGAGAGGCTCACAGATGTTTCTGTCTGGGCAGCATCTGTTCTGCACTGATCTACTTGCTTCTGAGTTGTCCATGGTGGTAATAAGCCCACTTATGGTGAGGGGTGCTTTTTCCACTGCACAAATTCCCACTGGGACTGTACTTTGATAAAATATTGCAGTATTCTGTCTCAGCAATTTGCTTTGCAGAAGGTGTAAATTCTGATGGCTGAAGCCAAATGTGTTTCTTGTTCTAGGCTCCATCTTTGCTTCTTATCCACTTTCTCCGCATTCCCAAGGTGCCACTCAGGTCAAAACCAAATAAGTCTGTGGAGTGAATTGCAGTAATAGCCTCCGTCTCCCAGCAGAAGTGCTGGTTGACCACAGCCATCCAGTGGCTTCCCAGCTATTGCACTAACCTAGATTTCTTCTTGTCCCCAAGCTCTAAATCCTTACAGTTCTGTCTCCAATCCTTACAGTTCTCCCTCCCTCATTTTCTCCCTATGACATACAGAGCGACTTAAACCTGCTTGGCTCCTGTTGCAGTTCTGTGCTTTCTGTCCTCCTGCTCTAACTGTACCCAAATACTTCTGGTCTTGATCATGAGACCAGTTCTTATGTCCTGCTGATGCTCAGAAAACCAGTTTTTAGGATAGGGTTAGCAAGGGAATTATTTTTCTCTATTATTGAGGGTTTTTTCAGTGCAGACCTATGTTTCAGATGCTCCTTCTCTCCCTGTTCCCTTAACAAATATTGCAATGCAACTGAGAAATCCAGAGGAACATATGTTACCCAGGATAACATTATACCAAACCATCTGTCACTAGTAATACCAACTTTTGCTTTTCGTCGTCTCCTCAGAAGGGTGCAAAAAAAGCAGATCGTAGGGGTGGAAAGCATGTATATTCAAACCTCACTAAGTGCATACCTCTAGCAGTGGCTTTTTCTGATCTGAAAAGGCCACTGAATCCATCCAGTTTCCCCTTTCTAAGCACGATATTTGTGTTGCATTGGCTGCATATGTTGTTTATGGTTGAGGGAACACCACTGAGTTTTGTTAGTACCTTTGCACGCCCTCGTGGAGGAGAACTGTGGCAGGAGCTTTAAGGTAATTTCCTAAGCAGTTAAACATGGCTATGGAACTTTTAAGTTTCTTGACCTTGTAAAGCAAAGTGAAGTTGCAGTTTGGAAGGGGAAAACCCAGCTGGTGAGAACCACCACCTTCTTAAATGGCTCCTGGAGGCCTGACTTCTATGTGAACTCACAAATTGTGTTTTCTTCAAAATGTTAACCCAGAATGTTTGTTGCTGCACTGCACAAGTTTCTCCTTCAGGATTCTCCAGCACAAGGTTGCTGCTGGAGCTGCAGGAGAATCAGCTGAGGGTTGCAACAGGGAGGAACCAGGTCTCCAAGCTTGCTTTAGTGCAGTGCAGGCCTGCACAGAGCAGCTGTAGCACATGTCATTCTGGGGCCTGTGATGTTGGATGACTGTCAGTCTGGCAGGAGCTGAGCTCCCTGCATAAAGCAAGGAGCAATTCTGTTGAGTGATACAGTAAGAGGAAACCCCTAGCCCTAAAGGAAAGGATTTTTGTTCTATGTAGGTGGGTTGACCAGAGAGGAACCATTGAAAAAGAGAGACAAGTACATTGGTGTTTTCCCCATATCTGAATACAGGACATTGTCTGAAGTCCATGCCTGCAATGAAATACTGACTTGTGATTTTGAGAGCTGCTTTTCCCACCTTCCCCTGTGATAGCTGCTTCTGTGGCTGTAACAAAGCTCTTAGTCTTGTCTCTCCATTTCTCCTGCTAATTTGTTCCTCAAATATTTATACTATTACTGGCTCCTGTAAGAGTCTTGTCTAAATAGATTTGGTTTTCCTTTTTGCCAGCTTGAAAAGTCTTTGTCTTGAGGAACTAGGCTGAGGTGTCTAAAAGGTTACATGCAGCAAACCTTCTGTGGATGATTTTGAATTGTCTGTGAGACCATGTTGGCTTGGATGTTCCACTGATGCTGTGTCTTTTGGAAACTGAAACACCTTAGCCAACTTAGAAAGGTTTCAGGTTTTAGAAATGTGGCTGCAGTGTCTTTTCAGAAACCAAGATATACCCCTGAAATGCAGACAGATATGAAGGTATGAAAGTGATCAGAAGGTTGGAGTACCTCTGCTTTGGAGCCAGGCTGGGAGAGCTGGGGGTGTCCAGCCTGGAAAAGGTTCTGGGGAGACCTTAGAGCTCCTTTCAGTGCCAAAACGAGCTCCAGGAGAGCTGGAGAGAGACTTGGGACAAGGGATGGAGGGACAGGACACAGGGAATGGCTTCACACTTCCACAGGGCAGGGACAGATGGAATATTGGGAAGGAATTCCTCCCTCTGAGGGTGCTGAGGCACCGGCACAGGTTGCCCAGAGAAGCTGTGGCTATTCCATCCCTGGAATGGTTGGATGGGGCTTGGAGCAACTTGGTCTAGTGGAATTTGTCCCTGCCCAGGGCAGGGAGGGTGGAACTGGACAGTCTGTAAGGTCCCTTGCAGCTCAAACCATTCTATGATTCTATGACTGCACCATCTACAGGAGCAAAGCTACTCTTGACCCACCTGGGATGGTCCAGGTAGGTTTTGGGTGCTGGCAAAGAGGTGCCAGATGTTGCATTGTCACCTGCAAGCAAAACTTGGTTTTGTCCCTGCCCAGGGCAGGGAGGGTGGAACTGGACAGTCTGTAAGGTCCCTTGCAGCTCAAACCATTCTATGATTCTATGACTGCACCATCTACAGGAGCAAAGCTACTCTTGACCCACCTGGGATGGTCCAGGTAGGTTTTGGGTGCTGGCAAAGAGGTGCCAGATGTTGCATTGTCACCTGCAAGCAAAACTTGGTGTTGACATACTGAAATAAAAGCTGTCTTAGCTGCTGGAGGTTTTTACTTCTGACTTCCGCTGTCATGCAAAAGCAAATAAGCCTCTCAGTTGTCTCAGCAAATACAGCAATGCTGATGCATCATTATTCAGGAGAAGCAGTTGGTGTCAATCTTGTACAATAGTGCCCCTGCCTGTCAAATGCCATGGCTGACAGGACGTCAGGGTGAGAAAATCCTCCAGATGCAAACACTGAGGTGGGGAAAATACACAATGTATGAGGAAAGAGGCTGTAGTGGGAATTCACCTCAGAATGGGATGCCTGCTATGATGATGGGTCATGTAAATCAGCATTTTGCAGCTTACCTAATGAATATGAAAGGTGAACTGAACATTGTGTGGGTTGTGGTGATTTCTTGATTGAGAAGGAAAAGAGGTGGAGAAGAAAAGAGCATATTTAGCTTCTCTAACAGTTCACTTTTGTGTTCTAAAGTAGTGTCAACAAATAAATCTCCCCTGTCACCCTGTGGTGTTGCTGTTAAATAGCAACAGGCTGTAGATTACAGACAAAGGCTCTTCTGAACCACCTCTGCATGGATTGCCAGGAAAATCCAGATCCTATCTGGAATTGATAGTTTAATTGTAATCATTGATAACTGAGTAACCAATGACAGGACCTGAGGGAGCAGCCTGAAGTTGTGGCAGGGGAGGTTTAGGT
>NW_008661258.1:0-223 GCF_000695815.1 Acanthisitta chloris
ACCACTGCATCATATCATTTCATAGTTTCATAGTGTGTTAGAACATTGGAATGGACCTGAGAGATCATCTAGTCCCAACCCCCTTCCCTGGGCAGGAGCACCTCCCACCAGACCAGATTGCTCCAAGCTTTATCCTGCCTGGCCTGGAACACTACCAGGGTTGGGGCAGCCACAGCCTCCCTGGGCAACCTGTGCCAGTGTCTCACCACTCTCACAGGAAAAA
>NW_008661258.1:621-2463 GCF_000695815.1 Acanthisitta chloris
GGTTTCTGGGCCGGGAGCTCACACTGCAGCTCATGGGGAGCTTTTCACCAACCATCACCCCTAAGTCCACCCCCAAGGGCTGTTCTCAATGACTTCTCTGCCAGCCTATTGGTGTGTCTGGGATTGCCCTGACTCAGGTGTAGGGCCTTGCACTTTACTTTGTACAACTTCATGGGGTTGGCATCAGCCACCTCTCCAGCCTGTGAAGGTCCCTTTGCATGGTCCATCCTTTCCCTCCAGTGTGTGACTGCCCCACACAGCTTGGTGTCATCAGCAAACCTGCTGAGGGAGCACTGATTACACTGTCCATGTTGCCCCCAAAGATGTTGAATTTGTACAAGCTACAGTTCTAGGAAGTTGGATTTAAATTATTTGCATTGAATATTGACTCAACACAATGCTTGCACATGATTTTTAAATGCCTTCTTATTAATACTTCTGTTTCCTAGTATAGAATGACAGAGCATCCACAGACTTTGCGACCATCATTAAAAGCCTGTTAATAACTTATTCAGGAGTGCACGTGTTCAGGTGCTTTCCCACAGGAAAAGGCTTTGAACTGTGGTCAAAAATGAGAAAGGCTTTGAACTGTGTTCAAAAATGAGAAAAAAATTACTTACTTGCTTTCTCCTTTGGTGTTTGGGGACAGAAGGACACTCTAAAATCAGGATTGCTGCTGCAGTAATTAGGCCCAGTTGGATTTAATTTTTTAGCCCAGTAGATAAGAGTTCCATAGCCAGCCTGCAAGTGGGAGATACTTCAGGAATATTAGGTGATGAACAAAAAGCAGAAAAATGAAAGAATTCCTGAAAGAATTGTGTGTGCATATGAGTATTGTGAGCAGCTTTAATGAAACACATGGCAGGATTTTGATTCCTGCAGACAACATGCAGTCTGCACAGGGAAGAGAAGCTCCTTCTAGTGCCCACACATCTGTGTGTTTGCAGTATACAGAAGGTCTGGTTAAGGTGAGCAGCACTTCACAGGTTGTATAACATCAGCAGGTTGAATGGTGCTGTTTGTTTGGTTTGGGTTTTCTTGGGGTTTTTTTTGTGGGGGGATTTTTTAATTGGATTTTTTAGAGAACTTCAGTTGGAAAATTCCAAGAGAAGTCTCTAGTTCTCTGTTGCTCTTTGAGATTCATATCAAGCCACACCTCAAATGGATCTTTTCAGATAATACCTTCACATTAAACAGAAATGTCAAGTGACCCTAAGTTGGGCTTTTTTTTTCCTTAAAGACAAAAACCCAAATCAATTTGCTTAGAAAATTTCTAGCAATAAAAGTATTAATAATGCCAAATGTAAAGCTATCTTTATTTTCACATGGGTAGGAACAGAAACCTACCTGTCACTTTTTTTCCCATTATTTCTTTAATATGAAAAGAGCTGGAAGTTATGCAAAGAGATGAAATTATTTATTACACAGCTGATAAAGGTTGGGGGAAGTAGCTCAGAACATAAAGGCTTCTGCACCTCTGTGCCAGCTTGGTTTTCTCCTACTTAACCCAGCTATTTTCATCAGTCAAAATTACTAGAACAGTTCATAGATGAATCTCTCTTATTACCATCATGGACACATTTTTGCAGTTTTACACAGCCCTTCACAAAGTGTGTGATTCAGTTAACAATCAGTAACAGCAGCAAGACTGTAAAATGGTTTCTGGTAAATAACAGTTTATGTCCCACTTCTTCAACTCTAAAGGGAGAATAAAATCCTTCTGGAAGGTTCATTATAAATGCATCATACCACTCATCTTTCTCCAGCCTTCACTGGCAGCAAGAGCTATGAATGATGACCTAAGGATTGAATCTGTTGAATGAAACAATTTATCAGGTAATT
>NW_008661259.1:0-1332 GCF_000695815.1 Acanthisitta chloris
GAGGGCACAGAGCTCCCCTGGCACCTCTTGCCCTCCCCTGTCTTTAAACACCTCCAGGTTTGTGCCATCCACGCCCTCCCTGACCACCCTGTGCCAGTGCCTCACCACCCTGACAGGAAAATCCTTTTTCCCAGCCTCGAAATTCCCTCTTTTCCCTCTTTTCCCACCGATCCCCACGACTCCTCGTCCCACCCGCGCAGCTCCTCGAGCCAAACCTCACACCCTTCCCCCCTCACAGCCCCCACTGCCTCCCACCGAGCCTAAACCCCAGGAAAAAAATGAGGAAAGAGGAGGAAAAAAGAAAAAAAAAAAGGCTTTGGAAGTTTATTGTCTTTGATAAAATCCCAACTGAAAGGGTTGGACTCTGGCAAGAGCTGCAGAAACACACACCCCCTGCGGATCCAGGGGAGCTCCCTGGGGTTTGGCTGTTTTGGGGGGTGTTTTTTGGGGGGGTTTTCTGTCTTGATTTTCCTCTCTTTCATTTTTCTTTCTTTTTTTTTGCCTTACTTTTCCACCAGAAGAAGTCAAGAAATGACTTTTGCAGCCATCAAATCCCACACAGAGACACCCCTGGAAGGTGTGAGCGACATCCAGGGAGAGATTTGGTACGAGGAACTTTCTGGTTTCTTCATTCATTGCTTAATTCTTTCCTTCCTGGACTCTAGGTAAGAAAAATTGCAGTTTTTCCTCTACAAAATTACCATACAGAGAACATACAATTACAATACAGCTTTCCCACTGTCAGAACTAGTCACCTAGAACAGCAATCCCAGCGTCAAGAAAACCAGTTTTCTGCAGAAAAAAAACCCACCGGGATCCGAGCGACGTTTTAGCGGAAACTCGATGGATGTTTTGTTTTGCTTTTTTTTCTTTTTTTTTTTTGTCCAAAAAGTTCAAAATAAAACCCAAGGGTTTGGTTGGGGCGATGAGTATTGTTAGACCCTTCCAGGTCCCGTTGGGGTGAGAGGTAGAGACGTCGTCGCCGTCGTCGCCGCCGCGACCACAATCGCTTTGGGTGAGGTAATTATTGAGTCGACGCTGGAGCAATTAGCACTAACGACCTCTCTCCTCTGGGGTGGCTCAGTTGGAGGCGTCGGAGTTGATGCTGCCGGGGTCGGCCGCAGGAGACGTGAGGGACGAGGGGGTGGCCGCGTCCTGCCAGCTCCCGTTGGCCTGGGGGGGAAGACACCAAAACCAGGCTCATTTGCATCTCATTTGCATCTCATCTGCATCTCATTTGCATGAGAAATTGCCCACGCACAACACATTGTGGTTCAGGTGTTTCCAGGGGTCAGCGGGATGGGAGGGAAGTTCGTGGGGGAGACGACAGGG
>NW_008661260.1:0-791 GCF_000695815.1 Acanthisitta chloris
TTATTATAAATACAGAACCCAGAGGGGGCCAGGCTCTGGTGGTGGTGTGAGCTTCTGCTCCGTCCTCACGTGGGAATGAGGGTCGGGAGGGGACATTGGGGCGAATTGGCATTTCTCCACCAACCACATGCAGGGCTGGATGTTACCTGCTGCCATCACTGTCCCCACACCTGAGGATGAGCCCAGCACGTGGGTAAAGCCCATCCCTGGGCCTGTGCAGCAAGGAGTGCTCACCTGTGGGTGCAGGGGTGCTCACCTGGGGGAGATGCAGATGTGCTCACCTGTGGGTTCAGAAGTGTTCATCAGTAGATGCAGAGGTGCTGATCCATGGGTGCAGGAGTGCTCACCCTGGGGAGATGCAGAGGTGCTCACCTGTGGGTGCAGGGGTGCTCACCTGTGGGTTCAGGGTACTCACCAGTGGATGCAAAGGTGCTAATCCATGGGTGCAGGAGTTCTCACCCTGGGGAGATGCAGAGGTGCTCACCTGTGGGTGCAGAGGTGCTCACCTGTGGGGGTAACCACCCCAGACTAGGCCCTGCAGCCCAACCCCCCAGCACAGGGCTTTGGGGGCTTTGGAGTTCAGACACAACCTTATTAAAAATTAATATTTCAGTGAGCTAATCCCCTTGCTCTGCCTTTTAATTGATTGGCTAAAAGCGCAGCTCTTTACTGCTCACAGGGTTTTTTAATGTCCTTTAATTTCCAGCGATGATTTATATATTTATGGCCCAACAAGTGAGGCCACGAAGGTGGGGGTGCCTGTGGGGGGCCCTGAAAAATATTTGAGGGGG
>NW_008661260.1:864-1067 GCF_000695815.1 Acanthisitta chloris
TATGTGAGGGGGCAAAGAGTGGGGGGATGGGGATGAGGAGACGCCTGAGCTGAGGGACAGCAGCTCGGCAAGAGGCTGCTGCCACCGGCCGTCAGTCGCCGCAGGGTGTTCACTCTGAAGCGGAATGATGGAAACCTCTTTCCAGGGCGGCCGGTTGTGGCTGTGGTTGGGCTGGGAGGGACGGAGGAGGCAGCCCGGGGGGT
>NW_008661261.1:0-2181 GCF_000695815.1 Acanthisitta chloris
CATATATCCCACAGGATAGCTGGAGGTACCCTGCTTTCTTAGGCAAACATAACTGACTCCTCCATCCCTTCCACACCTACATGCTTACAATGAGTTTTATGAGTATCTTATCACAATCTTTGTATCAAAACACTGCAACCTCAAAATGAGAAAACCCATCAAAATAACCCTGTCATCCCATATAAACACAGCCCAATCCAATCCATCAGCACAGCAAAACACAAACATGCCCTTCCTTGACAAAGGTCACCATTCCCCTGCTGACATACCAACTACTAAAGGGTCCCAACCCAATTAATCTTTGGGCTTAAATCTGTTCTAAAATCCATGGATTAGCAATATCCAATCTACTACAGGATACAGCTCTGAAGTAAGGCTTTACACATATAATTTTCAATCAGCCACATAATTTATCACCACAATCAACAGGCCAAGAAGAGTCACCATCCAAAAGGTTAGTTTATATAAGATGATAAAAAAGTTAGCATGAATGTATGAAAGAATTGTAAATACATGTGATCTGCAAAGATGATAAAAAAGTTAACATGAATGTACGAAAGAATTGTAAATACATGTGATCTGCTACATGTGACCACTTCCCCACCAGCGAAGTGGTAGATTCACTGTCCCTGGAGGTCTTCAAGAGGAAGTGATAGATTCACCGTCCCTGGAGGTCTTCAAGATGGGACTGGATGTGGCACTTAGTGCCATGGTCTAGTAACCACGGTAGGGTTGGACTTGATGATCTCTGAGATCTTTTCCAACGCGGTTGATTCTATGATCAATCTAATACTTAGTAGCTGTAAAGGTTTTTGCAGAAATTGCTGTCCATTCTCAACAGTTTTTATTACCTGAACAAATGTAAAACTTTGCCATGATTACAAAAATATAGCATCCAAGTGCACCTGCCCTTCAGGGCTTCATTTCCAGCCTCAGCCAATACCAACTCTGTGTTCATAACTCATGTATCATGATTTAACAACGTAGAAAATGAATGCTTTCTTCTGAAGTATTGCATGTTCAAAAAACAAAATTTTATATTTTTTTGTGACAGCACAACAGCAGAATTTATCTTACAGGAGGCTTACTGACTATCATTTCAAGACATCTAGAATCTTTGTACCTCAGAGATTAACAAACCCTTCTTGTGCATAACTTTAGCAAACATATGAGAAGTATGAGTGTTAGTTTAAAAGAACACCCCCAAAACACAAACCCTGAGCCTTGATTCTTGTTAACATCATTGCAGTTATATTCTACACCAGCAGCAAGAAGAGAAAAATTACTACGAATTAACAACAACAATTCCTATATTTAATGTTATTTAAAAATCAAAGTGTTACCTAAGGCAATTACCTCGCAGCCTTTTAATATCTACAGGGAAAAGCCTAAGGGAAAATAATTGACTTTGCTAATTTTACCCTTGGCAATTATAAAATAGCTCTGCATTTCATTACGAGTACAGAATTTCACGTCTAATTGTCAGCCCCGAGAGAAGCACAGAGATAAACGCATCACGCACAAGCTCAGACAAGAGTTTAACAGCACAATAAAATTATCTTGGTAGCAGTGGTTTCAGTTAATGTTAAAACCCCCTTTAATTTAAATTCTGGGCTGTATGACAGCTATGCATGTTTTTGGAGGTTATAGCATGCCATGGTCAGTACCATGCAGGATAAAATGCTGCTCATTTCATTAGACAATTTGCTAAATGCCAGCAAAAAAAAGCAGCACTGTGATTTTTACTTTTTACATCAAAGAACACAAAACATTATGAAGGAAAAAAGTCACAGTTATTTCACACTGCTGAAAAACAGATGCCAGATTTGAAAATTCATCATTTGCAAAAGAATAAATACAGTATGTTTAAATCATTGCACCTGTCAAGAGATTTCTATGGCTTGTACTTCCATTTCTCTAACTTTGCTAGTAGGGTTAGACGTATGAAAAAGAATAATTTACTAAGTCAATCAGTTTCCATAATGGCATCCCACTTATCGTATGTAGAAGCTATGAAAGTATTTAGATGTCAGGAAAATGAAAAAAGTGCTAAAATGTTTTGGCAGAATTTTCCAACATGCAGTATAATGATTGCTTTAAAAGAAAAAAAAAAGTATTTCTTTGCACTTGTGCTTCATTTCACTGTAGGCTTGTTTCCTGGCAAGTCTTCAGGGATTATAC
>NW_008661261.1:2207-13913 GCF_000695815.1 Acanthisitta chloris
ACGCAAAGTAATAGGTGCTACACTTTATAAAACTTTCCTCTTCTTTTGAAACAAAAAAAGTGAGGTAGGGTTAAATCCTTTGGTCTGTCTTAAGAATCTTACAAAGTGCTAAAAAAAGTGAAGAGATACAAATCAATAATAAGTCAAATCAATAATAAGTCAAATCAATTGCACACTTCATTTTGGCTATGGGACACAATATTTAAAACTTTTTAATACTTACTACCAGTTACCGTCGTAATGGTTTAACACACTACTCCAGTAGACTGACATCTAATTTTCTGTCTCTTCTCTTGAATCTCAGCTCTATGTTAGACAATGACACCACTTTTGAGAGAAACTGTCACACTCGTGTTCAAAGGAGCACTGAAATACTCAACTACCATCATGAGATTTATCATGAGAATCTAAAAAATATAGACTCCTTAAGCTCAGGATTACAGCTGTGCTGATTATTGACAATTGCACACACGACAAAAGGTTTATTTTACATTAAGACATGGCAGGAATCTTCACAAGTCTAAAAAGTACCCTGCAAAAAAGTCCTGTTTTCTGTTTCCACTGGAATGGCACACTAAGCTTTTCAGCCATACATGGAGTTAGGTGTTACATTAGACTGGTACAGGGATGCCAAGGAATCTCTCTCTCCACCACAGGAACTTTTTAAGAACAAGCTATACAAATGCATGTCAAGAATTATTTGGTGTAGCTGATCCTATCTGGAGAAAAGAGCCACCAGCTAAAGAGATGATCCCTTAAGGCCTCCATCAGTCCCATTTTCTAAGATAATACATATAAACAATTTGTTTCTCATCTCCCTGTGAAGTAGAAACAGTTTGGCTGAGCAGCTGGAACACAGCTGTCCAGTACATCCACATGACCAGGACAATCCAATACTTAGGGGCATCCAAATGCCTAACAATACAATTTTTTTAAGAGTAAAAAGTCACCTGAGACAGAGCAATAAAGCCTTTTTCCTCTCTGAGACAGCAAACCTTTCACAAAGCACAAGGTAAAAGAAAATAACAGACCAAACATGAGTTCAGCTGGCAGTTTGCCAGGGGTGGTGCATCGTGACATGCCATGAGGACACCTTAAATTCACCACCCACCCATTACTGCAGTGCTTCAGAATGCATACTGAAGACCTCACCACAGTAATTCTACAGGAGACTGGTAAACATGTTCACAGCAGCAGCAGCCTGTCAATCCATCCACAGCTATAACGTAAATATGCTGATTTTTAAAAGATGCTCCATATATACATACATAACTGCTGAGTTTTTAAAGGGCCTCTCTCTCAAAAGATTCACTAGCAGTTCCTTGGTCTGGCAGTAGAAGAAGACTTTGTTTTCTTTTTACCTTGGAATTCTGCAACTGTGCAAGGCTTGTGCAAGCATTTGCTAGAAGAAAGTCTCCACTCAGAACAGCCATTTTATTTCCAAACTGCATGTCCTTCAGTGGGCCATCGCAGGACTTGAGCTCACCAATGTTTACTATGCCACGATGCACCAGAAAGGCAGTGTGGATCAGCTCTGTAATCTCAGCCAGGCTTCTTTGACTGAAAGCAAAGGAAAAATACAATTATTTTTGATGGTGCGACTATAATAGAGATTCTTAATGAAAACAAACAAGCAACCACATGTGCTAAACAGATATTTTATGGATTATTGTGTAGCTCTTCTCTGCACTTGTAGAAGCCATGACCAGGAGGTGTTAAGCACAGAAAATTGTCACTGTTTCCAGGTAAGCCACAGGTACCACAGGTTCCATTTGAAACACCGAAAGAATGTTGCACTATTTTTAGAATTCTTTCACAAAATAAAGTAAAATAATCAATATAGTCCTCATGGTGCTTTCTATTTTTTGTTTGTCTATCAGAAGCTTAAAGGACACTGACATGAACAAAATGCCAAGCAGAAAGTACTGACAGGAAGGAACAAAGGACACATCAGCAGGGCAGTCATGAGCAAACCAGTCCAACACCGTAAGAATGCTCAGTCTGTGACTACTCACATTAGAGTTACATTAATAACAGGATACCTTACAGTTCAATACAACCAAGGGGGAAGTGTGCAGGCAGGAGAGGGAAAACATTTTAGAACCACATACTAATGATATTTCACAGGTTGTTTCAGTAAGAAGCACCAGAGGTGACTGCCCAGGAAAGGGGCAGACCCGATTTTATTTGGATAGGTTTACAAATCACTTCCTATTCCAACACACAGTGTGCTACATGCTGAGTTTAGGGGTTACAAACCCCTGTGAGAGGCTTGCCCTCTATTTTCATTTTTCGGAAAAGGCATGAGAAGTATCATTTGCACAGCCCTCTCCTCCCCTTCTCCCACAGCTCAACCGTGTAGTCCCTGCCAGTTAGTGACTGTCACTCCAGAGATGTCCCCTTAGCTCAGAAATACAACAGGGTGTTGAACAGATATAATAGCTGAGCAGGAACAAGGGGAGGGGGGAACAGAGCAATGCTGCAAACCTACATACACACAGGACCCCCCTTAGGAAATCTTCAGCACATTCACATCTTTTCTGACTCAAGCAGTTCCCTTTATGTCACAGAGACTTCATATATGAGCAAAAACTCAATCTATGCCCTCAACTAAACAGATGACTAAAGGCCTTATAGTCCCAATTAACTACAAGGTAGCACAAAGGCATGTTATGCTCCCTGTGCTTATTCAAAAGTGGTCAAAGCACTGATTCACTGAGTAACCAAACTGCTCCATACCCTCACATATGCACATACCTGCTGATACATGCTCAGGTCAGATTCTGCCCCAGTACCGAGAAAATTAATTCTGCTTCCTCTGGACAGTGCAGATGTATTGCAATCACCCCAAACCAAATTAATCTAAAGTAACCTTCTGCCCCCGATATATGTGACCTGTGAAGAGCCCCAGCAGCCACTGTTTCAGGCCAGTGATCTGTGCCAATTAGCAAGAGAGAAGAGCTGGGAGAGTCACACAAGCCTGGGCAGGCATGCAAAAGCCAGATGAGCTGAGAGGATAAATAGAGGTTTCCAATGTATTTTGCCATGCACAAAAAACTGAGCTGTTTCAAAAGCTGCCTTTATAATTCACGATTTTTTTGCTCCATGCAGAGAAAATCAATCTGAAAACAAAACTGCTAACCATTCTCCAGGCAAACAATGAAACTGAAGGTTGATGCAAAGGAAGAGGGAGAAACTCAGCTCAGCCAGTATTGTACTGCTTGGCTCGGCTCTAACAAAGGGTTAACAAAATCTCAAGCTCGGAGAAAAAGACTAACAAGACATCCCGATGCTCCTGCTGTCATTGTCAGGGCAGCCCTTGGAGGAGATGTCCATATCAATCCGGTTTATCAGATGGACAGCTGATCAACATTAAACAGACTTGCTCTGGGCAGACTGAGCCGAGCTCCCTGCTCTGCATAGCAATGAGCGCCCTGCGCTGCCTCCGCAGAGCTCTGCGCGCAGATCCCAGGACAGATGGGGATCCCTAGTGACGAGCACAGAAAGCTGCAGCTCGCTCCAGCGACGGCTCATTTCCCCCAGCTGAAAGCAGCATTAATATCCCGAGGAGCCCAGGCCTGTCTCTGTGACCCCCAACTACTGAAGCAAAACAACGACTGTCCTATTTCTTTGTTTAATAAGCTTTTAATGAAGGAAATCAAAATCCCCTCTTTGACTTCAGCATTGCTCTTCGTGAAAAGGTTACACAAATACATCAGTGTCATGCTTTCCAAATGCTCGGGATCTGCATGTTTTCATTTCTTTTTCTATAATCCGTTTGTTCTCCAAACGTTATTCATATTATTTGTGCTACCAAGAGCCATATTAGGCAGATAATCTGTGTCTAATTCCGATCTTACTGCTCTTCCATCTCTCCCCAGCAAACTAAAAATCCAAGAATCAAAGCTATTGCAGCAATCCCAGGCAATGCCTTTCTCAATGTTTTTGGTGATAAGCTCTGTAATACTCAGGTGCAGTAAGAAGTTCTCAGTGCTGCTGGGGGAACAGGAGGGTCCTTGACATGACTTTGTGAAGGCCAATATCCAACAAATAAACTCCACTGCTACAAATCACAGAATCAGAGAATTTTAGGGGTTGGAATGGACTTTAGAGATCATCTAGTCTCACCCCCCCTGCCATGGGCAGGGACACTTCCTCACCAGACCAGGTTGCTCAAGGCTTCATCCAACCTGGCTTTGATAAACTTCTGAGCAGGCTTCAAGAAATCTCTCTATCTGCTCATATAAACTAATGCAGTAGCTGCAACATCCAACATCCTGCTGCTGTGGTGCCACAGACACACAGGTTTTGTAGAAACCTCACATTCATACAGGCACCACATCTACAGAGAAAAAACAAAGAACTAATGCAGCAACTCTATCAATATGCTTCTACCTCAAAAAAAGCATTTCACAGTTTTGTTCTGGATTAAAAATTCCAATTTGTGGGCCTTGGAGTCTGCCTCATCACAGTTTCTCTGTAACTAATGGTCTTAGAGTCACCAACACCTCATGCAGAATTCAACACAAATTTTAGAGCCTGCAAAATCCCACATGAAATGATAAAGGGAATTGGCAAAATATTGAAACAAAATCCTGTAGCAACAAAATAGTTTTTAATAGTAAATTTCCTATGTAGCTTTTAGAAATGAATTTTGCAGTGTTTCCTCCTGGCACCCTGAATACTTCCTTGTTATTTGTGCTATCTTTAAAGACCTGCAGCTATGAAACCTTAGCCAGTATGATCTGGTTCAATAATTCTTATAAGTGACTTCAGTCCCTAATTTAGAGTCCTGCTCTAAAAAGAAATAATAGCATTTTATAAAACATGATAAAACAGAAATGTTGAACAGCATAATTGTATTGTTGTGAATGAAAGAGCAGCTTAAATACTCCTCTGCAATATTTGCAATGGAAACTCAAGCTCCTGGTAACAGCAAGAAAACTTAAGTCAGTTTACCTTTCACACCCAGATAACCCTCAGGACCACACTGGAGATCTCAAAGGATGACAGGTTACATGAAGAAACATTCAATAATTTCAAATGTTCTAATTAAGCATAGTATCTCACAGAAATGGACCAAAGACTTAAATTAGCCACTAAAAAACATACCTGAAAATTTTTCAAGCAACTGCAATGAACAATAATAATGGAACTGACAGATCAGCAATTCTTTTAAGAACTCTCAGCACTGGACCTTAGAATTGAAGTGACTAACAGTACACACCCAAGATCTGAACATTTTCTTTGTGATTGTCAATTCAATAGTTTCCCTTCAATGCACAAAGGATTAATTTCGATGAAAAACTTTACATTTGATATTTTAAAAAAATTTAAAATATACCAGCATCCGCTCCATTTCAGTAACAGCTATAATAATCTATATATACACACACCTATGGATCTGAGAAAATAAATAGCTTTTTGGTGGAAAATCACATATGGAAATGCATAAATTAAACACCTCGGGTACTGATAATGAATTTGGGCAGAACTTGGCATCTGATTTTACTTTTTTTGTGAACAATGAGCAGAAAGAAAATTTTACAAAGACAGGAAGGTGTATACACTCCATTGATGATGATCCTGTATGCTCTGGATGCTATCAAGTGCTGCACCAAGATAGGCCACTTAGTTAAACAGTGAGAAAGGGTAGTGATTTTTACAGTTGTTTTTTCCATTCACCTGTCAAAGTCAATGCCATGGTTAATAAACCACCATTAGAGGAAAAATGAGTAGTCAGTAACAAATAGCATTGTGGTGATGGAAAGTCTCATTCTCACTGTCTGTGAATAGTCTCTTTTGTAAGAAATTGAAGGGCAGGGGGAAGTGTTTAAGCCAGTCAACATGTATGGCAGGTGCAGTGGTTTCACTAACAGGAAAAATCTTCAGGGTAGAGCAGCAGACATAAGCACAGCACCAAATATTCACTGCATTACCATGACTCATATCTGTTATCCAGCAGAAAACATCTACCCACTGTCAACCTTACACAAGGTCAGAGACTAAGACTTCTGTGGTTCTTCCTATCTTGGTCACTAAGCTAGTGTAAGGACATCTTCCACCTGAAGGATAAATGAATTTGAAAGACATCAATTCTATGAAGTTTGCTGAGTATGCTGTTTAATTGCATTCCTAACAACCAGTTTATTTTTAAACTGTCTATATATCTTACTGCTTACATCCTATTCCCTTCCTAGCATCACAAAGTTTTTGAAGTGAAACTTTTACTAATATTCCTTCATGCATTTTTCTTTCATTATTTTTTAGAAGATCTTATGTTTTTGTTCTGTATCTCTCCCACCACTGACTATCACTTAGGTTCTTTTCCCCAGAATTTGTCTTAGTAAGATCTTCCCTTGGCCCACTAGAGGATTTGAAAATGCTTTGTGATATTCCGTGGGCAGACATTCACTTGAACTTGGCAAGCCAAGTTTCCCTAAGCATTGCAGGTGGTTGGCAGTGGAGGGAGGACACTTGAAGTCAGTGTCCTGTTCCTTTCCTTAATGCAGGAGTTCTGAAGAAGGGTTTTCGTGGGTCTTGACTTCACTGATAATTACTTTAGGTCTACCACAGAACAACTAATTCCCCCTTTGTACTCCAGACAGCAACACAAAAGTTAACCAACTCCTATCAGCTTCCAACTAGTGCCACCACTGTGTCACCACAGCACAGCCAGGAGCCCTGGAGCCTGGCAGACAGCTGCCTGCACCAAGCTGCAAGCAATCCACATTTGCACCATCAACTCCAGCAAAACAAGGCCCTAACTGGTGAACTTGTGTCTGAAGGCTCTGTCTGGCTTACTCCTATAATCAGCATCAGTGGCTGAAGAATAGTGACCACAACTTACAGTTTTCCTTGGGCTGGATGGCACCACCACTGCAATTCCCCTTTCAAATCACACAACCTTTGTTGGAAGCAAAAGCATCAATTATGAGAACCAGGTGAGAGAATCTAGACAAAGACCTGGTAAAAATCACTACCTCAAGTTCAGTTTAAAAAGTGTTAACCAGAAAACCAGAAGAAAAACACCACTAGAATCACTGAGTGGAACTGATGTTTTCTAGTTTTCAGAGGCAGACACACAGGCTGGGACCAGTAAAGGAATATCAACAGGAAACCTGCTCAGTAAGAAGTATCTAGCCATTGTGAGACCCATAACCCAGTGACAGTGCAGCAGTGTGAACAGATGAGCAGAGGCAGGCTGGGCTGACAGGGTAAGAATCCAGATACAGTCGCTGTAAAGACAAATCCTGTCGTGTTAGGACTTTAATAGTGATAAGGATGCAAAGGACATTCTGCAAGGGACAGGTATTAAAAGAACATCTGCATTGCTCAAATGTGAGCTGTGGTGGCAGGCCTAGGCATGTGTTTTAATCCCCACAGTAAAGGGCATGAGAAACCTAAACAGCTTTGTATCTTACTTCAGTTACTCCAGATTTCACAAGCACTAGAAAGTGTTAAAAAGGGAGATATCAATTACTTTTCCTTTTCCCAGAGACCCTTCCTACACTGCTAGGGAAGAAAGATACTCTAGACATGAGCCAGTACATACAGAAGTACTGTTAAAAACAAGTGGTTTTAACAGTTTAGGTTTTATGGCTGCTTTATTCTTTACAGGAGGGCTGGCTAGCTTAACCTAACTAATCAAACCCATGGGAAAAGCCTTCACCTCAAGATGTAAAGAAAAAAATTAATAAGCTATCAGAAAAAGATTTCTTGGATTACTTGAATGTTGATGCCAAAAATCAGTAGAATTTAGAGCTAATAATTCATAAGCATATTGTCAAATTTATAAAATCACGTAATATAATCCCATTTTAAAATCACTGGTTATCCCTACGGGAAGATTCACACTTCCAGAATGAAGTAAAGCTGTCAAATGCAATATTGTGTTTTTATAAGGCAATTATCAAGATTTAAACTTCTAATAAAGGCAAGTTGGAATTCCAGTTCATATCTGCTACAGACTATATTAACAGCTATGTAGACCATATCAAGTACTGCATCAAGCAACAGCAAGAGCTAAGCTGTTTACTTCCTTAAAGACTTACTTCTCTCATTTTGTACATAATGATGCAGATATTCAGAGTATTCGGTATTTGTGTCCAGTAATGAACACTGGCAGTGTATTGACACTAGCTTGAATTTCTGAAGGGAACTTTCCTAGCTCAAGAAATGTTGCATTCAACTTGAATTCTCTGTATTAAAAATTCAATTTGCTACAAACAGTTCATATCGGAACAAAAAATTTAGGTACAAGTGAATGTGAGCTCAATACATTTCTTAAATGAAAACAACATAATCAAAACCAGTATACAAATAAATATGACAGGTAATATCCAGGAGCATATAATGTTATACATGAGCACTATTTTCAATGATAGAACTGAATCAGTTAGATAAATTAAACAGAAAACTGAATACTTTTTGAAAACTCCTCAAGAATAATTAGCTATATGACCAAAACCCCACAATTCCCCAGTTAAAGAGACTAAGCTGATTAAAAACAAAACAAAAAGCCAAAACACTGTGGCTTAGACAAAGCCAGACCAGCTATAATTCCTTCCCTATCTAGGTTAAACAAACTGGAAAACTGATAGCAACAAACCAGAGAAACTAGGGTAAGAAGAAAATTGATAAAGGACAAAAGAAAATGCAGAGATGGACAGGGAGCTGAGCAAAGGCAGTTGAAAAAGGATACACTAAAAAAACCATTAAATCCAAAAAGAACTGTAAGAACTGCATTGGTCCATTAGTTGTACAGAAAAACACGCACATAAAGAAGGGATTTTAGAAAGCTTGTTGTATTTTTAAGCAACATATTTACAGAAACAGATATTAATGTCTCTTAGCCCAGCAGTAAATAATGCTCATGAGCAGCAGCAGGGGGTAAGATTTTATAGTTTGTAGATCCAGAGAACTTTCACTCAGGAGAGAAGGCAACACAAAAGGAATGACACATCTGATAAACAGCAAAGAGAATGAATCATCCTCAATGCAGAGTCAACTGAGCAGGTTTAATATGCTTTACTTGAGTAAAATTATGCAATGCAAAAAAAAGATCAAAAGATCTCAGAAAGAAGACCTTATACATACAGGACTAAGGACTCTTTCAACACCCAAAGAAAACACCCAAAGTCTGGAAAAGGATGAAGGAACAGATCATCCCAGGTAATCAGCTAAGATACAGAATGCCACTGTGGCCAAAAAGGCTAGTAAGATCCACTGATGATTTAAGGGAATAGTACTAGCAAAAGCAGTGTTTCTGTCAAGCCTGAGTTTCTCCTACCAGTGAAAATTATTGCTTGGAAACTTCATTCAAGAAGAATTTTGGAAAGTAGGAAAACGCTGAGAAGAATCATACTAACAATCAGAGCAAAGCAAACAGACAAAGTGAGAAACTAAAGCTATTTGATGCAAGAAGGTTGATACTGAATCAATAGATTGATTTGATCACAGCCATTTACTGAAAGTTTCTATATCTACACTACAAAAAACAGTTTCAAGAGAATACTTAGATTATCCAGCAAACATAAAATAAGATGCAGTAGCCTGAACCTAAGCAACTCCAGAAGAGAATCAAGCAAAGGCACTTTCCAAAATCTATTCCAAAGAGAAATGATGGATCCTCCACCAACAGCACAACTGAAGGTAACAACTGATGAAATGCCATCTAAGCACAAGCATTAAAGCTGATTAAAGTTGGGGAAATCCTATGGTCTGTCTGCAGTGCAAGCCAACCCGACTATCAGAATGGTGTCTCAGTTACTCATGTCATCACAAACTGTAAGGCCAAGGAAAGGAAACTTTTCACAAAACAAACAAAAGACAACTTAGATTTGGCAGCAGATAATGTTGGTCTCTGTGCCTGAAAACTTACTCTTGGCCAGAAGCCCATTTTCTTTGATGGAAATACAGATACTTTTAGCACTGAGATTTACAAATGCCTTTATTTCAGCCACCTCCTTCAGGAGACACATCGAAACTAGAGCCATTCAGCCCATTACAATTACCTCCCATTCCGAGTGCAGGAGCATGTAAAGCCACCAGCAGGCTGGGAACCCATTCTATTACCACAGCTTTATTAACTCTATCTTACGGCACAGAGAAAATAAATATTTCAAAGTGTATTTGAAGCAAGTTCTGCAAGAGGAAATAACCCACACTGAAGATTCATGTCTGTCTTCACATATTTAGGAATCGATGTTAGTAATGCAGTGGAGCAGTACTAACCTGGGAATACACACAAGTATTCCCACCAAAAACAGGAGATTAAAAAAAAACAGAGACCACTTACAAAATTATTTTATGGATATAAGGGTGTGTGTTTTACCTAAGTATACATATTTTCTTTAATTATAGTTTTCCATATAACCATTAGAAGGTTCTAGCCATGCAAGTCCCATTTATTAAAGGCAGCATGTCAAATAAGAGTTGACAATTACAGGCTATATCAATACACATTATGCCAGATGGTAATGAGCCGTACACAAAGGGCCAGCCATCCAAAATAATCACACCATTTTCCACAGAAATGTTGAAGAGGTTATGGTTTATTACACAGTGCTCATTAGATATACAGTGGCAGCATTAGCAATTTTTCCTTCATTTGTGTCTCATTTAAGACTCTGCCCCCACAAGCCCATCCAAATTAGTATACAAGGTTAAAATCATTATGGTCAGTGAAAAAAAAGAAATTAAGTTGTATTTTTACGTTATAGTAATGGTAGATCAAAGGTCCCTGGAATCTATTATTCTCTCAACTATTACCTAACACAGGATACTAAAAAGAATGAAACCCACTGTCATTTGCTGTGAAGAAAGCAAGCTGATTTTAAATGAACAAACTCGGTATTAATTAACAACTCTTAGTGAAAACAACAGTTAGGTTGTGACACAAAGTGATGAAAGTCACAAAACTAAAAGTTGAAACTGAACTTTTGGCCTTGGCTTTGATTTTTTTCATCTGCTTTTCAATTTGTTGCTTTAACAGCATGGAAATATTTAAGTGCCCAAAAGGCAACTTATCCTTCACTGCAGGTGGAAAAACAGTTGTTGTCTCAAATAACTCGAGTGCCATCTCCGAGAAAACACCTTTAAGATGATTTAAAGTACCTTTCTACCCAACTGCATACATTGACTTCCAGTTAGAAAATTACTGTTGGAGGCATTTATTTTCCTGTCTTTTTGTGTCTATAGATGGTAAGCGGGTGAAAAGATGTAATGAGGCAAATGTGAAAATTTGTCAGCACAAGCAAGGATATGTCACTTTTATCGCTTAAAAACATGCCAATGCCCCCCAAACTCCAAGTGACAGCCAGCGTTTGGAAGTGGTGAAACTGTGAGAGAGAGGGAGAACTTGAACAGGACGTGCCACCTGACAACACGACTGCAGAGAAGTAGCTTTTCAGTCCAAGCTCCCTTTTGGAGCATGCAGTGCATCGCTGGAAATCTGCGTCTCCATCAGGCAGCCACCCGGCTCCAAGGCCAGGGCATCCCTGCACCTCCTTCCTCAGCCACCCCTGCTGAGTTACCCTCTGCAGGAGTTACACAAGATGCTGAATTATTCATTCAGCCAGATGGCGAAGGAGTGAAAAAAATTCACTCTCCTGGAGATTATGGGAGAGAAAGGTGAGACACCTGGACTCACAGTTCCTGCTTCACAAAGTTACCAGGAGGGAAACAACATTACAAACTCAGGCA
>NW_008661261.1:13947-14953 GCF_000695815.1 Acanthisitta chloris
GAAGAGGATTTTTCTGAAAATTCAGACAGAGGAGTGCTAGGGATTTGCATCCATTCAAATTCCTGAGGAAGCCAAACCTAGACTTCTACATCCTCATTGAATGCCTAGTCAGTGGCTAAAGAACATGCAAAAATGTTAACAGCACACCACTCAGACCATTTCCTAGTTGAACTAACCAACAAATCTAATCCGTGTTTTATAACTGTCTGAAAGATAAAAAACATGTTTTACTTAATAGAGTCTTAACAAAAAAGCTTAGAAAATTGAAAAGAATTCCATATATCCTTTGCAATGAAAGGCTATGAAAACTGAACTCTGGTAATTAAATATAGTAACCAGTTTTCTATCAACAACAATATTTTGCATCACGTCCATCCTACTACCTGCCATTTGCACGGTTCATTTTATTACTGACACAACTGCTTACCCCAACACGGTGGCACTTTTGCAAGCAGACACCAGCAAATACGAAACTTGTGCAATGTGAGACAAATGCAAGCCCTGATTCGTTATACAACCCAGAGGGCATCAGGCTAATTCATAGGTCTAGGCAGAGCATAGTAAAGCTTATGCAGAAGTTTTAGGTAGTTATTTCCATGCTAAGTTTCAGGACAATCCCAGTCTATCTGGATTTCAGCAAGGCATTTGACACTGTCTCCTAGAGCACACTTCTAGAAAAATTGCTTGTGGCTTGGATGGGTGGACTCTTCGATGGGGAAAGAGCTGGCTGGATGGCCTGGCCCAGAGAGTTGTGGTTAATGGAGCTGAATCCAATTGGCAGCCAGTCACTAGTGGTGTCCCCCAGGGCTCAGTACTGGGGCCCGTCCTATTCAATATCTTTACTGATGATCTGGGCATGGGGATTGAGTGCACCCTCAGCAAATTTGCAGATGACACTGAGTTGGGTGGGAAGCCTTGATCTGCCTGAGGGTAGGAAAGCTCTACAGAGACCTGCACGAACTTAATCACTGGCTGAGGACAACTGCATGAGGTTCAATAAGGCAAA
>NW_008661261.1:15035-15344 GCF_000695815.1 Acanthisitta chloris
TAAGGTGAATTCTCAGCTCCTGCACTTCAGACACAACAACCTCATGAAGCTCCAAGCTAGAAGAGGAGTGGCTCGAGAGTTGTTAGTCAGAATAGAACTTGAGAATACTGGTGACAGTGGCTCAGTGTGAGCCAACAGTGTTCACAGGCCAAAGAGGCCAATGGCATCTTGGCCTGTATCAGGAATAGTGTGGCAGCAGGACGAGGGCAGTGAGTATCCTCCTATAATCCGAATTGGTGAGGTCACACCTCAGTGCTGTGTTCAGTTTGGGCCTCTCACTTGAAAAAGGATATTGAGGCACTGGAGTGA
>NW_008661262.1:0-1788 GCF_000695815.1 Acanthisitta chloris
CACCGCCCGGCCAGGGCTGCTCCCCTCCGCCTTGCTCCATGGCCCGGGGACCCTGGGGGATCCCAGGGCACTGCGGGGTGGCCAGGGCCACCCCGACATCTCGGTCACCTCAGGAGTTCTTGGCACTTTCTTTGCATGTTTGTCATCTCCTAATTCCAGCTGCACTTGCTCAAATGGGTGGTAATCCGACTCTAGAGGAGATTAAGGAACCACAGATAGCTGCATTTAGGATTACCGAAAGGAAATGAAGGAATCTAATCCACTCCCACCCCTTACGTTGCTAGGTTTCAATAAGACCTTATACCACCTTTTAGGATATTAAACAAATGAATTCACTTGGAGAAGGGGACAGAAAGAGACCTAGTGATGGAGAGTGTGTTTACTCAACAAATGAACTGAATAGCAGAGGAGGAGGTGAATTGCAAAAGCGACCACGGCACATCTGCTTTCTTCTGCATCCCAGTATGGGCCCAAGGCTTGTAGCTTCTCAGCTTTCTCCTCAGGACCGGGGCAGGTTTAGGAAGGCCATGCTGGAGATGCATGTATAAACTACAATACCAACTTAGTATTGATTTGAACAGCAGTAATCCTTTGCGCCCGCACCCTCCCCACCTCCCCCCCCAAATCACGCCGAAAGCCAAAACTCCACAGTATAATGTGAAGCTGTAAATATGTTTGGGTTTTGGTTTTTTTTCCCAGTCAGTAAGAATTATCAGTAAACCTCAGAACGTGCTTACCTTCAGAGAATTGTTTCTACTACTTTCTGATTGCATAAAGCCAAAAGAAAATAATTAGCACTTACTACAGTGACAAGAATAAAATCCTCTTGGTTCTTCCTAGTTTCACTTTCAGCCAAAGAAGCATCATATCCTTTTGCTTCCAAAGATACAAAAAGTTTGCAGAAAGAGGACTGAGCTAATCTGGTACTGAGACCAGGTCTTCCTTCTTTGGAAAAACTATAATAAGTAACACAGAATTAAAACCAAAACCAGTCCAAAACTACACTCCCTCCTCCTCCCCCCAACAAATCCATCAAGAAACAGAAAACCTGTGAAATTTATAGCTGTTTCCTTTTGTAATTTCAAATATAACCTTCCCTTTTCCCAGACGATTTTTATATTTGAAATGATAGAATGCCCACAGCAAGCCTCTCAAAATAATATTTAATATGAATATGTTTAACTGTACTCAGCTTCTTCATATACTGTTTATCCTTGCATTATCGGAGTAGTCTTAAATGTTCTTCTGTTGCAAGAAAAGAGCCTTAATATCAGGGAAAAAATGGCCAGTCATCCCTGAGTAAGATTTTGTTTTGTAGAGTGCTTGTCATGGTCCTTTACAAGCCTGGAAAAAAACGTGAATCAAAAGCCTCGGAAGACCTACGTCGACAGAGGCTCCATATATAGCAGGCGCTAATTATTAAAGCTCATTCCCTGATTTAGGACTCTATTTTCCTTAGCAAGCCCATCATCCTGACACAACGCAGCTCAGGATGTTTGTTCAAAGCTTATGAAAATGTAACCCAACTCATTGCTAGAAGTTGTTGCTAATTAGTTGATAATAAACTTCTCCGTCCAGGACACAAAAGTCTTTCAGAAGTGCAAGGTGTTCTTTGTGATGCTCTCACAAGGGGAATTAGCATATCAATTCGGCAGGGGAACAATACAGCAGGGCGCTTGCCTTCCCCCTCTTCTCTCCTCCCCCCACTCTCCCCTTCCTAGCGCTGATGGGGTGGGCACGAAAGCGAAAGGCTGGGGTGCCCTGCTCCGCACCGGCCCGGAGCTGGGC
>NW_008661263.1:0-277 GCF_000695815.1 Acanthisitta chloris
CCATCAGGTGCAGCTCTTCCTGACTCTGTCCCTAACAGCGCAGGGCAGCTCACTCTGCACTGCACTGCCAGGGAGGGCACAGTCCCTCTCACCTCAAGCTGGATGGTCTTGTTAATGTTGACAGTCTTCAGGGTCTTGAAATGCACTTTCACCTTCATCTCTGTGCCAGGATCAATGATGCCCTTATCCTGTGAAGCCTGAAAGCCCTCGCCGAGGTCCTCCAGCCCCCTGAGCCGCCAGGCGACGGGCAGTGGGGTGGGGTTTTTCAGAACCAGGA
>NW_008661263.1:1989-2217 GCF_000695815.1 Acanthisitta chloris
GCACACATCCGTGGTCCTTCAGCCCCAGGTGCCTCCAGGTCTCTGCCTGGGACTGCCCTGAACTGTGCCACTGGGACAGCACCCCTCTAAGAGACTCCAGGAAAGCACAAGGCCCTGGAGATGCCATCCCAAGCCCTCTCTCCATACAGGCAGCACACTAGAATGCTCTCTCGCTGGCAGGGGGAGCACATACCACTCTCTTGATGGCCCACACAGCAGCGGTCCGAA
>NW_008661264.1:0-561 GCF_000695815.1 Acanthisitta chloris
GGGACGTGTCCCCCGGCTCAGGGCACAGCTGCCGTGTGACGCGCCGTGGGGACACAAGGGACACTTGTTCTGCGTGCCCTGCCCAGCGAGTCTGCCCCAGCACGGGGGGAGTCCTCCATAGTTAGGCCAAAGTGCCATCCCTGATCTGTTGCCTTCACAGCATGTCATCTTATTTTTCTTATTCACAGTTTATAGTATATTTTTCAGAAGTTCACGTTTGGCTATAAATCATGAGAGCAGAAGTTTTTGATGAGAGCTCTGTTGCACGATGAATATTTATATCCACCTATAGTCAATCACACAAACAGCTAAATTGCAATGGATTTTAAACTTCCACCTTATAACCTCAATTCTGCTGTTTTAATCACATGTCAGACCGGGGCAGAGCGAGGGCTGCCAGGCACCTCTCTGCTCCTCCCCTGGGCACCTGCAGCACAGAGGGGCTACAGACCCTGCAGACCCCTATGGTTGTCCTTTCATGACATGGGTTCAGGCCATGGCATGCAGTCAAGTGGCAATCTGGGTTGTCCAGCATGTGTCCCCCAAACCATGCTTGTCCCT
>NW_008661265.1:0-13078 GCF_000695815.1 Acanthisitta chloris
ACCAAGCATTCCCACATGGGGGTGGGGTGACAAGAATTCTCACAGGGATAGAAGCTGGGGTTTGGACTAGCACAGATGCCCTTTGCCTGCTGGATTCCCAGAGGACAAGAGCTGCCACTGGACCTTTGGGTGAGGACCAGATCTGCGGGATCACTGCCCCAACAGACCCATCACTCCAGGAGGACTGCAGCCACCATTTCATCAGACTACTCCCAACACCTGACTGACAGGGTGTCAGGGTCTTTTCTTTTTGTACTGTTGCATTTGTTGTTTTGTTTTTCCTAGAAAATTGTATTTCTGACTTGGAGTCTCTCACTGGTTTGCTTTCAAACCAGCACAACTCCTTTCCACTAGACCAGGTTTCTCAAAGTCCTGTTCAAACTGGGCTTGAACACTTCCAGGCAGCCACATTTTCTCTGGGCAAACTGTGCCACCGGCTCACCACCCTCTCAGCAAAGAATTTCTTCATTGTATATAATCTCAATATACCCTTCCTTATCGTAAAGCCATTCCCCCTTGTCATATCACTGCACACCCTTGTAAAAATTCCCTCTCATGGGATATGACATTTGGCAGCCATCTGTACTGGCAACCCAGATGTGAGTGGCAGAACTGTCCCACTCACATCCCTTGAGCTATAACACATGAGCTTCAGGCTCTTACTTGCCCACCTGCCATCCTATTCAGTGTCCCAGCACACATGCACAAAATGCTCCCCTGCCCTTGGCATTCCATTACAGAAACTGGAGTGTATCTGAAAATATCTTCTTTCTGGCTAGGTCTTTATTAACATGAGGTTAACCATCCACTCCCCATGTACACTAGATGTGCACACATCACGAGTCCCCATCTGGGAGAGATCTGTTTACAGCAGCAACTAAAAAGGTTTTGTTTCTGCTGCCTTCTTTGCCCAGTGTCTTGCTTTCCCCTTCCCATGCTGCCACAGTGAGAGCCTTGGGCTATGCCCAAGTGACAGCTTGGAACTCTTGTCTCTCCCAGACCTCTAATGTATGTATCTTACTTCTAGGGTCATGCTGTAGGGATGATCTCCTTCCAAATGACCATTGCTGCCATACAGTTTGCAAGTCTGGGTGAGACGGGGTTAGAACTTTGAAGTGCTCCATGCTTCATTTGTCTTGAGGTTGGAAAGCTTGAAGAACTAATTGCACCTGACCAAATCCCCCTTTATATCTTCAGTGTGTGCAATCTCATGGGTCATTCAAGTTCCAGCTGTTCTGGAAGAAAAGCTGCTCATTGTCTGGACCACCAGAGCATGCATATGACCAGCATGTTAGGAAAGAGCTTTGGAATCTGGTCTACCACAAGGCAAGAGAAAGGAAGGACACAGGAACCTCTGGGTCTGGGCTCTTGTGGTCCAGCAGATAAGCAAGGAAGAGCAGGCTGACTTGTTGGTGTCTGGGAATCTTTCCAGGTCTCAGTTTTAGCCCATGCCAAGGCTACCAGGAAATCTTGGTGAATTGCATGACATGGAAATCCACTGCCCATGGCAGCACAGCCCAGGACCAACAAAATATGATCTGTCTTCCTTGTAAGCAGGACCTGGAGAGTACGTGGATGTGAAGCTACCTTATCTCTGCTCAGACAGATTATATGTCAAATAATGTGGTTTAATGCCTGCTGATAGAAGGCTCATGCCTGGATGCTTGGTTAATTCGTCTCTGAGGCTGTAAAAATAGCTGTTTGTTTCTGAGAGGTTATTTCAGGCTTGTTTTTGTTTCTGGATTGATCCCTATCTGGTTTCCAGGAACACCACGAGGGCTGGAGAGAGCCACGCTGCTAGTTCTGTTTCAGGGTTTCTGGTTTGGGGCAGAAAGTTGACAGTCACTTATGCTAACCTGTTGAGCACAGCATGACTCCTTCAGGATTTCAGCAGGGTGCTGATCTGCTCTCCTACTCTTCTCTGCTTCAATGCTCTTCCTTAAGGATTTAATTGAGAGCAGATGTCTGCTGGACATGAAGATGATTAACTTTCTGTGATTGAACAAAGCCAATAAGAACAATCGAACTGATGCTGAATTAAATCTTACTGGTCTTTCCAGGCATATGAACTCTATTACTAATTCTCTGCAATCTCAGCAATGTTAGTGATAAATTTTCATAAAGCATGCTAGTAGCTTTATGATTAAGGGTTAATATCGATGTTAGTTGATGTGTGAATCAAAATGATTTTAACCTTCTTTTTTTACCAGGTAAAATATTAATAATGCCACACAAAGAATTTTCACATTGAAAGAAACTATCCAACATCCTCTATATCCATGCTGAAACAAAATTATTGAAACTTCCTACCTGTCTGTTAGGCTTTCCAAGACACTCATTACTATAGTAGTCAAGAGATTTCCTTGTTTCCCAAACTGTACCAGCTGCTGCCAAATAAATACAACCATTTAGTCATGTTAAATTAGAGCTATAATAATCTTAGACATTGCCTAAAAGCTTTCTTCGAGCCACTAGGAAAGTAAAGTCTCACCAAGAAAGCTGTTACCCTTCTACAGTATAAATCAATAAATCATAATTGTACTGTATTCTTTCACCTCTTTTCTACCACACTGTGAAAAATGAGCAACAAGAAGCCAGAGACAGGTTAAGTAATTTAAAAGATTTTGTAAACTGTAATTCAAAAGTCTGGTTAGGTCTATTAATTAGTAAACCATTCATAATCTCAAAAGTATTTTCAGTGAAATATACTAAGTGGAACAATCTGATAATGTGACTGCTACCTTCAGGACTGTAAAAGACTATGTTCTTTTCAACAGTTTCTGTAAATGTTTGAATATAAATTGGTGAACATATGCTAGAAAGGAATTGGTTGAATGGATTGATTGAATGAACCAAATGGTTGAACCTATTTCAACCATTACACAACTGCTAGATGTGTCATAAACTAGGGCTAGCCAGAAGTCCTATATAATTCTAGACTCATTTTTCCAAAGCCACTGTAGACATAGTTTGAAGATTTTTCTCTCCCCTTCACTCTCAATTATCTGCTTTCAGTCAGTGCTTCTTCACTGCTTTATTGTCCTTCTATTAACAGTCTGTGATGGGAAATCACCAGCTCTGAAGTTCTGAAACTATGGGTATTCACAACAGGACAGGACACATTCTCTGGAGTAACATTCCTGGTCTGGTTAGAAAGGATTTAGAAAGGACTGGGATTTAGAAATAATTTTTATGTAATCCTCAAAACTCTGCCAGAACCCTTTGGGTTTCCTGTCCCTCTCCTGGAACTGCTTAAGTACCATGTCTTTGTAGGTGCCTTAAAGTACTCCCTGGGATGGTGCAGGAGCTTGATGAGTGTGTTATGCCAAAAAATAAAGACAACTTCCAAATAATAGAATCATGGATTCATAGAATCATTTAGATAGGTAAAGACCTCTAAGATCATTGAGTCCAAGTCCACCACTAAACCATGTCCCCAAGTGCCACATCCACATATCTTTTAAATGCCTTTCTGCACAGTGACTCCATCACTGATCTGGGCACTCTGATCCAGGGCTTGACAACATTTGCAGTGAAGACATTTGTCCTAATATCCAATCTAAATGTCCCCTGGTGCAATTTGAGGCCATTTCCTCTTGTCCTATTGTTTGTTGCTTGAGAGTAGAGACCAACCCCCACCTGGCTACAACCTCCCTTCAGGTAATTGTAGAGAGAAAGAAGATATCCCATGAGCCTCCTTTTCTCCAGGCTAAACACCCCCACCTCCCTCAGACTTGTATTCCAGACCCTTCCCTAGCTCCATTGCCCTTCTCTGGTCATGCTCCAGCACTCCTCATCAGACTTGTACTCCAGACCCTTCCCCAGCTCTATTGCCCTTCTCCAGACATGCTCCAGAACCTCGGTGTCTTTCTTGTTGTGAAGGGCCGAAACTAATTCCAGGATTCGAGATGCTGCCTCACCACTGCTGAGTACAAGGGTTTGATCATCTTACAGTGTTAACTACCTTAGCTAGCATGAGAACTAAACCTAGAATGGTAAGGAATCAGATTATCCAGGGCTACTAACCAGAGGAAGTGTCTCTGAGAGAAGTTAGCCTTGAGGAAGACTGTGTCACTAAGAAAGACCATTGGAGAAATACACAGGGAAGTCTAAGCTTTGGGCAAGTGTGAACGAGCATAAGAGTTTATCAGCTGCATTAAAAATGCTGATGCAGTGGCCGAAAGTTGTCTGGACTGTTTGTGTAAGCACTGTGGCTGGTGCTGCATAGAAGTCTGCCCTGGAAAACTCCAAGTTGAGAGTGAAACACTTAAACAGAGGAAGTGTGTAAAAGAAAAGTATAAATACTTTCCAGGAATGCTTATCTTGCTTATACATTTCAAGGAAAGAATGAAAAAAGCAAATGCAAAACACAGGGAAGAATAACAACAGCATTTCTGGGAAAAGTTGTTTCAGAGCATTGTTTATTGAGTGTGTCCTTGCTGTTCTAATTATCAATACAATGTGCAGTATTTATATATAAAAAAATAAAGATTTAATCTGCACTAAAGGAAGTGCAGCTACTCCCCCCCAATCCCCTTGAGCCTTGCTAGGTAACTGTATGCTCTGATGCGAACCCTGAAATGGTAACGGTCAAGAGCACCCTGTCTGTGACTGAAGTGCTGTCACAAGTCTGACCTTACACTGGAATGGGCCCTGGGTAAAAGGAATGGATAAAAGGACAGATAGACATGTGCCATGTGGCTCTCCACTACCCTGGATTCAAAGTTGCTGAGACCATGCTGGATCCATGGGTGGTGCCTATCTCTCTCTCCCATCTTGTTCTCTTGTACTCTTATTTTATCTTTTTCGCTCTCATTTTCTCCTTCTAGTACATAAATTGCAAGCCACACTGAGAAGTATCCCCTTAATGACTTCCTAATTGCTGTGTTCAGTGCCTGGCTTAGGGCTTTGTTCTCTAATGTGTGCTGAGTTAAAGTTTGCACTGTGTTTGAATGCCATGAAGTTTACTGATTTACCTTTTGTTGAGTCTCTTATTCAACCTGGATGACCCAAAGCTTATAAGTAAAAAATATTTCTTATTAGACCTCCTGAGAACTGTGTTATTTCTCTGGCTCACCACTCAGAGTAATTCAAATTTACCTTCCCCTTAACCCACCAAACAGACCGGTGCAATACATTTTATTGGCAGAGTCAGGAGGATTGCCCTGAGAAGTGGTGAGGAGGTTTTTGTGTAACAGCCAGAGTGACGGACAAGAGAGAACTGATTGTCTGTCAAAACCAAAATCTCCAGCAGTAGATCATGGCAAGCCACACTATGTCTGCCCTGGACTGCTCCCCACTGCTAGATGTGGTAGAAGATTATAAAGCCTGTCCAGTCCTTCGTGAATGGAGCTGGGCTGAGGAACACTGGCAATCTCCAGTGATTGCTGCAGAGAGAACAAGAGACTTGGTAAAGGAAATTAAATTTAAATGTGGAAAGGGAGAAGCTGTTGTTTGTGTTGTTTTGGGTGCTACCTTGATGGTTGCTCAACAGGATAAGTATGTAGTTAAGCGAACTGAAAAGGAGACAACTGAAACTTTGTTTGGCTTGGTGAGGACCTTGCAGACTAGTCTGAAGGACAAGCACAGATAGCTGCGACAAGACGAAGAGCTGTTAAATAGGTAAAAGACATTAACAGAGGAGTAGTGTAAGGGTTTTAATGAAACTTTTGTGAGGTAAAGAGAATTGAGACTGGAAATTGATTGCTTGTGGGAGGACGTGAACCTCACTGACCGTGGTGTCACCTGCCAGTACTCTTCAGAGGAGAACCTGGTTAGCAAAGTGAGGTTTTCCAGCCTCATGAAGGAGGCAGATCTTTATATAGAAGAAAAAGACCCATGACCTCACCCTCGTCTCTGGCCACTTTTAAAACCTGAGGAGGTTTAAGAAGGGGAGGATGAATAAGTGGAATGCAGTGTAGCAACAAAACAAATACATACAGTGCAACTGAACTGGTTAAGCTGCAAGAAAAATATAGCAGGCAAGAAAAAAAAACCAAACCTGTGTGTTTGTGGAGGGTTTCTCTGACTGGAGGAGACAGGATAAAGCTTTCAGAGGAAACACTGGGACACTGTGGTCCCATAGTGTTTCTTACAATGCATGACGATCTCTTACCCAAAGGGCAGCCTATTGGGCAAGAGGTTTAGAGCCCCTGGAGAGAGTAGAACCCACCTCTATCCCCATTCCAATGTTAGGTCAACTTACTGAGAGTGTGCAAAAGGTGACTTGCCTCCAATTAATACATAACAGATGTCTGATACGCCATCAGCCTCCTCCCCTGTTGTTATTTGCCAGCCTGGACAAAATGACCCCCACAATTAAAGGGCTGCCTGACCCCTTGCAGCTTTATGCAGCTCAGTTGCAAGATCAGCTTAGAGTTGGTGGGTAGTGGGAATGCAGGCTGGACCCGGTCATACATGGGGGGAAATAGCAGAGGAGCTAGTAAATTATGGCTGGGGGGGGAAAAATTGAACTGCCATGCTCAAGGCAGAGCTGAGGGCAAAGCTGCCTCCATTCTGAGATTGGGACCGGATGGCACAAAGAGAGATCATCCTTCCTAAACATCTAATAAGTCGATGGTCCCTACGGCCTCATTAGTGGAGCCAGATGTAACTTACATGGAGTCTGAGATGACAGGAAACTCACAGTGCCCTTCCCAGTAGGTGAGTGAGGGGACAGCTGATGGAAATACCTTAGAAGTGTCACAGAAAATGAAGATAAGGATATGTTGATAACTTTTCCCCTTGGTCAGTGTGGACTGGAGGGTCCAACTCACCCATATCAGTTTAACTCAGGCAGTTTTATGGTACTCTGTATGGGAAAAGGGATTGTTTGTGGTGAGCTTAGCCTTATGGGAAGAAGGTAAAACTGAGGGACAGCAGACAATAATACTGAAAGACCCCTTTAAGGTACTTAAGATTACCACCTATCAGGGTTGTAGGAAGGGAGACTGTATGGAAGTGGTATGTGCAGATAGACCATTATTGCACATTCAGAGAGCAGAAGAAAGACCACCTGAAGCTCTGTTTGTACAAGAGCCTACTCAGATTGAACCACAGGAAGCCCTTTCCCTGTCTCCCATTAAATTTGCATCTCCTCATACCTCTGATTTACGGAATTCTTGTTTTACAGATGCCTCACATATGAGAAAGAGGAAGACTTGGAAATACAAGGCTGTAGTGACACTGGAGATCAAATTTCAGCAGAGGGGGAGGGCAGTGCTCAAGTTGGAGAGTTAGCAGTTTGGAGTGTGATTCTGGAGAATCCAGGTGATAAGAAGCCTGTATTTGTTTATTTTGATTCCTATGCAGTTTTCAAGAGGTGTACTGAGTCACTCCCTTTTTGAGAACAAAACCAAAGGTGAGGTGGTACCAAACTGTGGACTATAGATGTTTAAATGCGAATACTGGTCTTAAAGACCCCCCTGAACATGTACACATGAGTAGCCACAGATGCCCGTGATAGAGAACATAAAATTAGTGCTAGATGGATAATTCCTTCTTTTTGAAACAAGTCCAAGTGGGACCAAGTTGTTTTGTTTTTTTCTCTTTCAGGTGTTCAATGAGAAGATGATGTGGCAACAAGACTAAAGACTTCCACTTTTCTTCACTGCATTGACTGCTTTTATGGGTATTGTTCCAGTACTTTTGCAATATGTATGTGTTTGCCACAGACACTGTTTTGAGTTGTTTGTATGCCACAGTGGGTGGAAGAGAATGCTACCCAAATTTAATGTGGGATCTCATACAGGGTTTCATATGAATTTGGAATCAAACAGACCAAAGTATTTGTATACCCCTTCCTACTTCCTCAAATTGAAGTCTAAAAAACTTCATGACACCTAGCAGCATAACCTTTAAACTGAACAAGATGCAGAGAGTGAAGTTTTGGGACCAGACAATCTGGAGTGATTTTCACCCCAAAATGGTCTCCACCTTGCCTGAAGAGGAAGTAGAAATGGCTTGGGATTTTGTTAACATTGTGAAGTTTAGCTTTGTTGTGGTTTAACCTCAGCCAGCAGCCAAGAACCACACAGCTGCTTACACTCCCTCCTCCCCCCCTTTCCCCCCCCCAACCTGGAGGAATGGGGAGGAGAACAAATAAAGTAAAATATGTAGGTTGTGATAAGAACAGTTTAGTAAAAATAAAGAGCAGAATGAGCTAAAATGCTAATGGATAATAGAACAAAATCAGTGATGCACAATACAATTGCTCACCACCCGCGGACCAGCGCAACCCCAAACTTCCCCCTGGATTGGCCCCTTCCTGCTTATATACTGGGCATGATGTGCTATGGTGGGGAATATCCCTTTGGCTAGTTCAGGTCACCTGTCCCGGCTATGCTCCCTCCCAATGTCTTGTGTATCTTCTCACTGGCAGAGCATAAGACACAAGCAAGAAAATGTCCTTAATTTAGGATAAACACAATTTAGCAAAACCAAAACAACAGTGTATTATCACTCTGAATCAAAACACTGCACTACACTAGCTACTGAGAAAATTAACTCCATCCTGGCTAAAACCAGGACTGGTTTTTTCCCTTTTGACTGTGTACTTTTCACACCCTGAAGTGACCAGTCTATTATGACTACAGTACGGGTCCTGGGGATCCGATCTTCCTGAAAGCTGGTTGGTGGAAGGAATGAAGTGTGTTAATCTGGTATACATGTAAGTGTTGGGGTTATCCTTCTTCTGGTTACCAGAACTGAGATTCTCTGTGTAATAGTATACTTGAATATACTTGTTTTCAATCTCACCATGATTTTATCTGATAGACTATAATGGTATTTGAACTTAAAAGACTACCAACTACCCAGTGTCATAGGGCATGACTTGGGGATGTTCTAATACTAAAAGTTTTGCAGATATGTATATATGTATACATGTAGTATAAAATTAGGCTTTGCCTTAAAGTTTGCATTTTTTGGCAGCAGGAGAATTGCACTACAACATCAATGGGCAATAGAGAATCTTACCTGGCAAACCAGGATTTTATCAAATTTGGCTTGCTATGCCACGGGGGAGCTGAACTTACAAGTCAGGCTGGTATCAAAAATGGTCTTGCAAAACTGCCTAGTACTCAATATGTTGCTACTAAAAGTATATAGCATGTCTAATCCTAAATCTCACTGAAGGGGAATGCTGCATTTCTGTACACAATGTTATTATCTCAATTGAAGAAGCAAGAGCCAAAATGAAGGATATCTCTGATCAGTTTGCTGGGTTTTTCAATTACTGCAGCTGAAGGACCAGTTTCACAGATTCTCCCCTGGATCCTGGTTTGCATCTCTCCTGTAATTGCTGGGACTCATGGGATGGAGACAATCACTTACACAGATTGGGATCTCAGTATCAACTGGATTTGTGCTGTATGATTTCTCATATAACTTTCCTCTTTCTCCTTCCTCTTTTCTACTCTCTCTTTTCTATCACTACCACTGAAGAAGAAGTTCCTTTTGCTCTGGTCCTGTGGTTGTTTAGAGCCACAGGGTGGTGTCAGAGACAGGAGGAAAAGTTGCTGGGCTCAAAACAACCAGGTGGGAAAGCAAGGAGGAGAACAGGATGAGCTCGGTATAGGTGGAGTGGCAGCTGCTTCCCCCATTCCTGGCACCCTTGAGCCTTACTAGGTAACCACTGGTCTGCACTGTAATGGCATTGGCTAACTGCACGGCTCTGATGTGAGCCCTGAAATGGTGGCAGTGACCATGAGACCTTTCTGCAAGCCTCAAGATGGGTGTGTGACCTCATTCCGGCCCTGCATGAAAGGAATGGATAAAAGGACAGTGAGATGTGTGCTGTGTGGTGCTCTGCTACACTGGATTCAAAGCTGCTGATACCATGCTGTATCCATGGGTTGTGGCTATCTACCTCTCTCACTTAGTCTCTTATTTTATTGTATCTTATCTTTCTCATTTTCTACTTCTAATATAAAAACTGCAAGCTGCACTTAGAAGTATCCCCTTAATGACACTAAGTGCTGTGATCGGTGCCTGGCTAAAGGCTTTGTTCTCTAAGGTGTGATGAGTTAAAGTTCACACTGTGCTTGAATGTTGTGAAGTTTACTGATTTTCCTTTTGCCAAGTGTCTTATTCGACCCGAATGACCAAAGGTTTATAAGTAAAAATTATTTCTTGCTAAACCTCCTGAGAATTGCATTATTTCTCTCATGCACTGCCCAGAGTAATTCAAAGTTACCTTCCCCTCAACCTACTGAGCAGACCGGGGCTTTACATTACTGAGTTCCTATGAGCTTCTGCAGATTACCTGTTAGGCAAACGCCTTTGAACAGTAAGAGTGTAACAGGACCCTTTCCTAGTCCTCAAGGGAAAATGGGCATTGGTCTTGATCTTGACCTGGCACAAGTCCAGTTGTGTTCCTGCACCTGCACCTGGTACCCCAGGTATCCCAAGTACCTGTCTGACCAAATAAGTGAGTCCATGTTGGGAAATCTCCTAGGTTAGTCCTGACCTTGTATGCAAATGTCTGTGGAAATACCTCAGTTAGTATCCACACTGGTCAGTGAAACCTGCAAGAGTGAAATGATCCATCAGTGTGTCTACAGGGTGATTCAAAACTTCATGACAATTCTGATCTGGACTCCTCAGACAAGCGGGGAGTAAAGTTTTGGGGGTTTGGTATGCTGAAACCGCTTAACAAAAATCAAAACGTGCATCTGTGTGTGTGTGTGTGTGTGTGTGTGAAAAATGTTTGATGCTAACCCATGATTATTAATGTTGGTAAAATGATTTAAATTGGTTTCATGAAAAATTAAAGTTTCAGAGTGAGAAGGAGATCTCTCTCTCCCTCTGGAGACAGAAAGAAGGATGTCTCTGAGGAACTAAGAATACTGAGTGCAGGTCCATTCTAGTGCTTTTTTTCTTTGTTGCATTTGGAATTTAGCAGCATTCTGCTTTGGAAATTTGCAGTAAATAGGACATGTAAGTGAATTTATGTAAGAAAGCAGCTGCTGGAGATATACAGCCTGAAGAAATGTTTTTGTAAGTTAGAAAGCAGTAAAATGTGAGTTTGGAAGACAATATTCACAGGGGAAAAAAACAGCTTAAAAATCACATGCAACCATCTTTCCTCTTCATTGGGCAGAGACTGCAGAGAATCGTCTTTTTCTATTTCTTCTAAAGGGATATATTTTTCTCATTTTCCAGTATCAGATTCCATAGAAAACATCCAGGATTAGAAAAGGAAAAAGCTCAGCTTCAGGTGAACAAGTTGTTTGTTTCCTCAGGTATATATCTTACTTACTTATTGTCTGGAAGAAAACAATCACTTGCTTTATATTTCTGATGACTTCATCAGTTGGACATGTTAGGAAAGAACATCTGTCCCCAGCAGAAGAACAAAATGAATTTTACTAGAGCTAGAAATGGAAATGTGACTGTTGTTTAGAACCTTGAGACAGTTCAGCTTTCTCTACTGGGGGAAGATGTGAAAAACTCATCTAGGCTTAGTGAACAAATTAAAAAGGAAGTCCTAAGAAAGTTGTAATTCAACTAATGCAGAATGTTTCTTATAACAATTTAACCTCCTGATATGTGTATTATGTAGAAAAAAATTTCAGACCCTTCCAACAAAAAACATCTAAGACTTTGTGATTCTTCCTTTTCTTGTGTTTGATTTGTTTGATTCTTGCTTTTAAAAAAGGAAAGAAAAAAAGTTCAGCTACTTAAAATTGTTCGTTTAAGGATTCTTTGTGTGGCTTTTCCCCCTGCACTGTCCTATACATTGCGTTACATAAATGGATACTAAATGACTACACAATTGCATTGTTCTTCTTAGTCTTGGATGGTAGGCTGTGCTACAGTGCTTATGGTGAACTTTTCCTGTAACAAAAATCTTCCTACTATTTGATAGCTGTGTAAGAACAGTTACGCTCCAATTGCAATTTTATACACTTACACCTGTCTATTCAGCATTAGAATAAGTGAATTGGAATTTTTAATAGTGATTTTATTTTCTTCTTTTTTACATTTATATACAATTCAGTGTGTGTATGTATATATATGTATGTGTGTGTGCATGCGTAATGACATTACTTCCCAGTTTTTTGGGCACTTACTGTTCCTACTCACTCAGTCATCACATACTATATGTCTTAGGTGTGTGTGTGCTTTTAAATTATCGTGTTGTATTGCATTTAAAAAACAACTGTAGCACTAGGAATAGCATTTTTAGGCTACTTGAAATCTCAATGTGCAGGAGTTTTGAGGTTTTTTTCCTAAAAAAAAAGCAAACAAAAAAGGTTTAATAGCAATTAACAAGTCTTCCAAGAATTGCTTTTATTACCTCAAAAAGCTAACTCACAGCCTGACTGGAAACATTTGCTCAGTCAAACACAAGGCCATTAATAAGGAAACTAAACAAATTCTTCGTGAGTCAGTGTATCTCTTTATTTATTCTTTTTTTTCCGTTGGCAAATCAGGTATATCACTCTTAGTTGTATTGATAGGCTTCATTTTCAAGGGTAACTACTCATGCATGTAGTAGTAGATGCCAAGGTGGCAGGGCATCACTTACTATGGCATGTTGACTTTATCACTGACAAAATAAAGAACTGTGCAAGAAGTTGGGGCCTGATCTGAGCCAGAAGAACAGTTTTGCTAATGACATAAATCATAGAATCATCTGGGTTGGAAGAGACCTCAAAGATCATCGAATTCAACCCTACCATCATTACTAGACCATGCCACTAAGTACCACATCCAGTCTCATCTTGAAAGCTCCAGGGATGCTGAATCCACCACCTCTCCGGGCAGCGCATCTCAATAACTGATTACTCTTTCCATAAAAAATCTCTTCCTAATATCAACCTTAAACCTCCCCTGGAAGAGCTTGAGTCTGTGCCCTCTTGTCGTACTGCTAGTTGCCTGAGAGAAGAGACCAACCCCCCTGACTACAACCTCCTTTCAGGTAGTTGTAGAGGGCGGTAAGGTCACCCCTGAGCCTCCTCTTCTTCAGGCTGAACAACCCGAGCTCCCTTAGCCTCTCCTCATAGCAATTGAGCTCAAGTCCCTTCACAAGCCACACTGCTCTTCGCTGGACCTGCTCCAGGACTTCAATATC
>NW_008661266.1:0-2494 GCF_000695815.1 Acanthisitta chloris
AGACCCGAGGGATCGCAGGGAGAGGGGGGACCGGGGGGATCGCAGGGAGAAGGGAGACCCGAGGGATCGCAGGGAGAGGGGGGACCGGGGGGATCGCAGGGAGAAGGGAGACCCGAGGGATCGCAGGGAGAGGGGGGACCGGGGGGATCGCAGGGAGAAGGGAGACCCGAGGGATCGCAGGGAGAGGGGGGACTCGAGGGATCGCAGGGAGAAAAGAGACCCGAGGGATCGCAGGGAGAAGGGAGACCCGAGGGATCGCAGGGAGAAGGAAGACGCGGGCGGGTTGCATGGGAGAGAGCAGGCTTGGAGGCTGCAAGAGAGACCTGAGGATACAAGGGAGAGAGGAGGCTTGGAAGCTGCAAGGGAGACAGGAGAGCCGCGGGGATGCAAGGAGGGAGGAGACTCGGAGGCTGCGTGAGAGACCTGAGACCCGAGTGTGGGTGCACAAGAGAGGACCCAAGGGAGAAGGACCCCCAGAGGGTGTAGAGAGACCTAAGACCCATGAGCTGCAGGGGAGACCCGAGAGATGTAAGGGATTCTGGAGACCAGAGGCTGAAGGGAGAGCGGAGACTTGGGGCTGCAAGGCTGCAGCGAAGAGACACCCAGGGGCTGCAGCGAAGGGAAATGCAGAGAGGGCTGCAAGGCAGAGAGGAGATCCAGCAGCTGAAATCAGCTCCACCATCCCCTATTTCTTGTCACTGTTCCCAGTCCTCACTGCAGGTCATTTGGGACTGTGATACCCTTAAATCAAGCTACTGTGCTCCTGGAGAATGCTGCAGGCTGGCAGCAGGGTCAGGATGTCTTTTCTTCTTGGGTGGGAAAGCTGGCAAAACGTGAGCTGGATACTCCCAGGTTTATATAGAGTTCAAATTGCCTATTCCCATCCCCAAGTCTGGACTCCTGGAGGTGTCTTTTGGGAGTGTTTTCTGTGTGCAAGAGTGGAGCTGCAAACAGCCTTGAGGTGAAGAGAAAAGAGCTTTGATTTAAAACCAGCTCTGCTTTTTAGGAGCCTGCAGGCCACTAGCTGCTGGTTTGATCAGTGACCCAGAGCTCTCCAGAGCTGTAAACATCACGTCTGCCCCACAGACTCTCCCTCCCCTCCCCTTGCAAATTCCTCTTGCAAATGTAACCTGTGCTGGACTGAGTGGAAAAAGGCATTATTACCTCCCCATATAGCAGGGGTGAGATTTCAGGCCAACCTTGCAGCTCTTTGGGTGGGGATGAAGGGGGTTTAGATAATTTCTATCCCTCTCCAGAGGTTGAAAAAACCACAAACTGATTCTTTTTTCAAGGCAGAGGGCAAAGCAGAGCATAGTGTCATCTGGTCAGGTTTAGTGAGAGGATTTTAGACTAGCTGAGACATTTTACACCCAGTTCTTGTGTTGTGCAGCAGTTCACAGGCAGGAGATAAGGAGTCTGAAATATCTAAATGGGCACTAAAAGGCATGGGCAGGATTAAGGCTTGAAGGTTTCCAGTGTGCTCATGGAGAAAAAAAAAAAAGAATAAAAAGAGCTCCAAAAAGCTTAAAAGATACAGAAATACCCTGAAACAAGATGTATGCCTGGATGCTCGTGGAAGCACTGCCTTCCAGGGACACATCAAACCCAAATCCAAGTGGGCATTAAAGCAAAACAATTTATGGTAATAAAATCCTGCATCCCTTGTAGGCAGCCAGTTTTGTCTTGGACTTCAAGGGAGCTTGGAACTCGCCCCTAGAGGTTATTAAAATCCTTTGTAATAACAGCACTTCTCTACTAACCCTTTACACCAGGCACTGGGCTTGGGATAGCCAAAAAGCAGCCTGAATGGAAAAATATGCAGAGAAAACACCCAGAAATATTCTTTCCCCTCACCCAATTGCTCCCCAAATGGGGATATTGAGGCAGAAAGCTGCAGCTGGGTAAATGCAGAGCTGGGATCAGGTGGGATGTGCTTTTCCCAGTGTAACAGTTCCTCAAAGTGATGCTGGCTGCTCCAGCCATTCCCGTTCCCAACCCCCTTAGAGGGATGTGGGGGGATGCACAGTCACAGCTTGGGGATGCCAGTGTGCCATGTGATGAGCTGGGAGACTGCAGAGGTGCAATGTGGTGGGCAGGTTTTGCTGTTTGTTTTATGATTGGCTTTCTCAGGGGGTGGGAAACCACCACAAAGCCCACAGAAAGCAGCCTGGAGCAGTGTCTGAAGTGAAGAACTGAAGGGAAACCCATTTACTGCTATTAATACCAGTACTAAAATAAGCAAGCCATGCCCTGGAGGCAGAGGGGACCCCTCTAAGAATTTCAGTCCTGCACCTGGTTTGTTGATTTGTTTGGTCTGAAGAAAGGCAAAACAACAAAAAGAAAAGGAGGGGAATCCTTGAGAGCTTTTTTGTCTCCTCCTGGCTGCTCCCTGGAGCCAGAAGTGGGATTTTCTGTTGAGCAAGTTGCAGCCTTTTCCGTGAGCTCCAGGTGCCCCAGGACTTGGAAGAAGTGAGAGGCAGAGTTAATGAGGTGA
>NW_008661266.1:2529-4864 GCF_000695815.1 Acanthisitta chloris
CAGATCAGAGCAAAACATCTGCAGGGCACAGGCACCTGCACTGAGGTGGGAAATGCAGTTTGTATAATGTGTCTTCTCTGCAGAAAAAGAGGGGGGGAAATATCTGGAGAGAGAGAAGAGATAAATAACTGAAGATTTGGTCTCATCTAAGGATTTATCTTTTTTCCTTCTTCCGAAGCAGTTACACAAACCTTTTGGAGAGAAGGAGGGGAAAAAGCAAAAAGCTTTTTTCGCTTTATGGTTTCTTTGCCACTAAAGCAAACCAGCAAATGAAGTTTTGCCATGTGCAGGGTTAAATGGAAACACACAATCAGACCAGAACTCGGGGGTAATTCAAGCCAGACGGTTTGTCTGTCTGTTGACTCGAAAGGTTGTATCAAGGCTTGGCAAGGGAGGGACTGAGAGGCTAATCCAAACTTTTTCATGATTCCTAAACCACTCCTTTGCAATTTGGATAGTAGATTTCTCTCTCATGCTGATTTCAGTTCAGGCTCTTTCTCTGTCTGCTTTCAGGTTGCTCACCTCCAAGAACAAGCAATACCCAAACTAAAGGGAAATACATTGTGAAAAAAATTGTGAAAACTCCTTTTTATTTTTACCTTTGGAGAAGCTGATTTCCTTCAGCAAGTGGGGGAAGGTGGAGAAAATGAAGCCAAGTCTGCGAGTTTTCTTCGCTACTTTTCTCTCATTGTTTCTGCAGATGGGACTTTGCTATGGGATCAAATGGATGTAAGTACTTGCTTATCTCTACATTTTTGAAGGCATTTCTGCTCTCTTACCCATTTGTACAACTGCTGTTTGAGGCATAGCATTTAAAGAGCAGCAAGAGCTGCAGTTCTGCAGGCATTCATTGATTTCAAGTGTGTGTATTAGAGGCTTATGCTAACAATATCTCCATCTTCTTTCCAAAATATGTATGATTCAGGCTCCTTTTTTTCCCCCCTCATTGATAATAAGGGAAAGGCAAACACTTGAATGCTCACATAAGCCACTTAATGAAGTTTCTAACTCCTGCCACGCTGGGAAACTCTCTGCCAGGTCGTGCTGAGTAGGAGCTGAGAGCAGTAGGGACAGCAGCTAAGATAATGCCACCAATCTCCAACCACGGGGGATGCTTGACGGATAACATGTTTTTTTCGTGGACCTTTTGACCTTTGGATTTGGTAAAGGTTGTTAAAAAGGAGGTGAGGAGGGGGGAGGAGGTTGAAGAAATACCAGGGACTGTGGTTAAGTCTGGATTGAGTTTCCTTGGAGGTAATATCACTGCAAACAAAGTGAAAACATCGCTATCTCATTTCTTTGCTTAAGCAAGCAATCAATTAGTTGCTTACTGCAAAAGAAACAAACAAGCCCCTTTAACACCAATGTGGTTTCATGTCCTTGGTGAGTGATCTCTTTTCTCCTTGTGTTTGGAGCTGGGCACAAAATAAATAAGGGGATGTGGGCTCGTCTTAAATGAGCATCTTTGGTAAAAGAAAAGGCACATGCAATGCCAGGAAGACTCTGTTGTGTAGGGTGTAGTGCTCTGAGGAGAGGATCTTTGGTTTAGGTGGTGAAACCGGGAGAAGGGGTTCAAGTTTTGTTGCTCCTTCTACCACAGACTCAATTCCACTGTCCCAGTCACTGTCATTTGAGGATTTCCCCATGTCACCCTTATGACAGGCTCTCTTAAATTTGGCTGTCTGCAAATTAAGGGTTTGGAGACAGTGTTTTGTCTGCCCAGCATGCAGTCAGGGGAGAGAGGACCTTCCAGATAGCCATTCACTCTCTCCAAAGACAGACATCCAACTGAAATATCAAGTGATGTCCTTTGGAGATGCCATGGACTGCAGGGAACTGCTTGAGGCAATGCATCCACCTTTTCTATCCATAAAGAGAAGCAGAGTGAATACCTCTGTACAGTGTTTAAATGCACATGGTCAGGTGGGAAAAATAGTTGCCTACCTTAGACCATCGTTCAAGGTGATCTAGTGGGTGACATCCCTGCCCATGGCAGGGGTTTGGAACCAGATGATCTTTAAGGTCGCTTCCAACCCAAACCATTCTTGACTCTAAGGACCATGTTGGAAGTAGAGGAGAGTTGGGATGTGATTTGCTCTTCACTGCCTTGGCTTTACACCTTGTAGCAGTCAGTGCAGCTCAATTACATAGCTCAGCTGCTTCTTTCTGCCACCTTCCTCCAGTATTTGGGCTCTGAGCTCTGCATATATCCAGCACCTTGCCCAGGGCAGGCATCTGCTGATGCAGGACATTTAACAACATGCCCATGGGACTCATTTGCAATGTTCATGTCTATGCAGCAGAGAAATACAGCTGGTTTGGGGCACCCTGGTTC
>NW_008661266.1:4887-15893 GCF_000695815.1 Acanthisitta chloris
TTGCTCAGATGCTTGGCATTGGCTCCCACTTAAGCAGAGTGCTAAATCATGACTGAAGGGTTCCTCCAAAAGGCTTCAGAAGGAACCTGATAGCGTGGTGACAAGCCATAGACATGAAAATACGCTGGAAGGCAAGGCAAGGTCCTGAATAGCTTTGCTGGCCAAAGCAGCCTTTCAGCCTGTAAGTGGTTAAGCTGCTTTTGAGGATGGGGTGGGGGGAGAAGCAGTTGGAGGCAAGACACCATGGTTGCTGCTCCTCCCCTTCCCAGCAGACATATCCTCCCTATGGAAAAGTGAGTGGAGAAGATGAAAGCTGGGATTAAAGTGGCATTTGAAGCATGAACTGCATCCAGATGGGCTCCCCTCACACCTGTTTTCAACCTGGCCGAGCCCTGCACTCCCGCAGAGCTTTGTAACTGGGATGCTGCCAGCTGGGATTTCACAAAATTACTTTTCTTTGGGCTTCTTTTATTTGCTGTTTCTCCTCATTTCCCCACCCTTGTTTTCCTGTGGAAACACAAGCCAATTTCCCCTCCCTCCCCATCACTCTTTTCCCTTGAGGCTCAGGGACTGCCTGTGGAAGTCGTGTGGATAAACTCTTGGTGAAGAGTCCTAAACACTGAGTAACAACCTCAGAGCTACAATCCCAGCTCCAAACTCGCATTGCGGGGGCTGTACAATCAAAATCTTCTCCTTCCCTCTGTTGTCCATGGGTGGAGCTGGGAGGAAAAAGCATGGGATGAAGAGGGTGGAAAGTGCTATGAGATGTTTTCAGTTGTGGCCTTGTCTTGTTGTTGTAGGCACAGTGCCAGAGACCAAGCTTCAGAGAGGATTTAGGAGGGGAGGGGGATGATAAGGAGGTGGGTTTCACCAGGCTAGAGAAGAGGGAGAGACTGATATGAAAAGTGATAGGAAATTCAATTTTGATTCAGTGTGTGATGTAATTGCAAGGGGAGGAGGAGAAGAAAAACACACTTTTCAGCCATTTTGGACTTGCCTGGAACACAAATACCCCCTGGAAATTAGGAAAGGAAGGTAAAAAAAAATGAGCTATTTATGTTACTTGGTTTATGAGTTCTGTGGTCCAGATCCTCGTTGTAAATCAGCACTGGGCACCACCAAGTATCCAGTGTGACAGTCAACATCTAGTAGACCTGTGCTTACTTGGGGACAAACATATTTTGGTCTCTCTCGTCCAAGCTTCAGGGAGTTGCTCAGGTATAGAGTTGGGATATGGACGGATCTTGGCTGGATCAGGGTTGTTGTGGAGAGGCAGCCTTTCTCTTCAATGTATATGAGTCCTTGAGTCTTGTTTTTGCAAACACTTTTCCGTCCTTAGAGCAGGATGTGGGTTGCATCATTTTGTGGTCCTTGGTGCTTGTTTTGTGTCACAGTGGCTGAAGAAGTGAGGCAGCCATTGGGTTCAGTGGGATCTCTCTTAGGGCCAGTGCATCTAGGAATTCTATCCCCTTTCCTGTCTCCTTTTGCAACTCCTTTAGCTTTCCTAGGAGCACTTGGTGGATAGAACTGAAAAAGATATGAACACTAGAGGGAGCTGAGGCCAGATGTGCATGTTGAGAGGTCTCCAGATGTTGAGATGTCCAGGCACAGAGTAGCTTTTGCCTCCACAGGGCTTGGCATCTCCTGTGTCCCCCTGTATTGAGTGTCACCTTCAACACAGGAGTGCTTGCCAAATGAAGCAAATGGGTGGTTTTTTTTTTGTGTGCACAATTAGCCCGTGAAAGCAAGTGCTGACATTGGGAATTCCATCATTTTTAGGTGGAGCTTGCTCAGTTTGGGAAATCCTTGCTGTGGTGGCCCAATCATGCTCCATGCTGAAGACCATTCCCAGCTATTGCTGCAAAATCCTCATGGTTAAATCACAGCCCTTCAGGATCTAATGGTGGCTTAACCACACATTTTGGTGAACACAGGATGTTCCTCAGCCCACCAACCTTGAGGAGCACTTCTGAAGCCAGCAGGGGAGAAAATGGAAAGACTTTGGGCTTCCCAGCAGCTCCTCCTTCTCTCCTTCAACCAGCAGTGGGAGGGAGGTGGGACATGGGGACCTGGGCGCCTGTGAGGAGACTGTCTGCCTGGCAAGGGGGCTGCTAGATGAACTGCCATGAAAGGACTCCAGGATGGGGATGGCAGGAGGGGAACAGACTGGGGGTGAGGAAAGGGGGGGGACTGTGGCTTTGAAGTTTGCTCTTCGCTCCTGAGGCAGCTCAGGAAAACTTGACAGAGCTCCATGGCCTTCCTTGGAGCTCCGTGAGCCAACTCACTGCTGGCATCAACTTCAGTCAAGCTTGGGCTGGAAGTCAACAGCTTTGTGCCCACTATTGCCAGCACTGGATTTGGCACCGTATCTGAAAGCAGCTCTTATTTTAAGCTTTTCCTCCAGGGTTGGTTTCCCCCTCCTTATACTTCTCTCCCTCTTCCTTCTCTTTATTTCTTTTTTTTTTCTTTTTTTTCTTTACTATATAAATACTGCTTCTTTCTTTGAAAAGGCTTTGCAGAACCAGTGGAAGCATTTCCCAGGGGATGTGGTGGCTTTCCCAACACTCGTGGTGCCCAGACCTGATGCAGGGCAGGGTGGTGGGAGCATGGGCTGCCTCTGACTACCAGGAGCTTAGCCAAGGTTATTGTAACACACCTGAAAGCCTTTTCCATATGAAAACTCAAGAAAAAAAGGCTCTTGCAAGTTAAAAACCTTCAGTGACATCAAATAAAAAAAAACCCCTCAATATCTGCCTCTCTTTATTAAAGTTTACCACACACTTCACTCCCCACAGCCATGTAATTTTGTCTAAATCTCTTCGTTGCACCCAAATCCCTGCAAGATTAAGGGGTTTAGGAATAGGCATAAAAAAGGTGCCTTTGCAGAAAGCAAAGCGGACAAGTTGGAGCAGAAGTTCATGGTTTCACCACCAGTCTCTCTGTGAGACCTTCTCAGATCACATCACTCAATGGAGGGTAGGGAGGTGCCTCCAGAGAGAGAAACATCAGAAACAGTGGAGATCTTCCACCCTTTAAGGGTGTTTTGAAGGACACCAGTGGTTTGCTGCTCAGTTCCAGTTTTTCTCTGTTTGACTTGACCAGGAGCTGTGTCCTACTCACAGTGGACCTTGTAAAGCACATAATGTTTAGATTTCACTGATAATCTGCTCAGATCTGAAGGTGCTTCTCCAAGTTTAGGGGTTACAGCAGAATGACAGGTTAACAGTTGGACTTGATGGTCTTAAAAGTCTCTTCCAACCTTGATGATTCTATGATTCTAAGCTGCAGCTCCTATGAATAGTCTTCTCATGGAGCCCAGATCTGCACGAATAGACCCAAACCTCTCAAAACACAGCAGAGCATTCATGTTCTCAAATGAATTTATTAACTGCCTGAGATAATTAAAAGAGTAAATAAATGTCATGATCCATTGATGCATCATATTTCTTCTGTAATTATGTTTATGGTTTCTGTCAGTGTCCATAACTTCAATTAAAGCTCTGCTATGCTATATATAAAGCAGGAGATGTTTGCTTTGGGGCCTGTTTATTTAAAGGGATGGCTCAAATATGTATATTTAAAAATACCCCCTGAAACAACTACCCCTCAGTTGTCCTCAGCTTTCTGGAGAATGGATGGGGCAGAGAGTCAAGGGAAAAGGAAGAAGGGAGAAGTGCACGATGCTACCAGGTGGAAATAGGGAAAACCAGCATTTATAGGGTGGCAGCAGGTAAATCTCCTCTTCAGATGAAGGATGTGAGTCCACAGAAAGATGTTTGTCAGGAATATTTTTCCTAGATTGAGGGCTGCCTTGTGCTGGCTGTGCCCCTTTGGCACCAGTTTCCCTCTGAGTACTGGTGGTCAGTGGAGACAGTGAAGATAGAGACCCACCACCAAATCCCACTATGGACCAGACTCTTCTGGGGGAAGGTGATTGACTTTCCACTGCCCTACAAGTGGACACTGTTCCCCAACAGGCTGTGGGTATCCCTTGCCTGGTGTCACCAGAATTTAGGGAGCAGGGAGAGGTGGTGCCTTTCCACAGGGAGGGTTTAGAGCTGCACAGGGTGGAGAAGACAGTCTTGAATGTAGGACAGAGACTGGGCAAACCTGGGCTGTCAGGGCATGGACTGGATGACCTAATAGGCCTCTCACATTCCTGATCTGTGATTTATAAATGCACTTTTTGGTCTTAGCAAGTGACTCCAATAACTGAGTTTTCTTTTCCATCTCCATTACCCTGTACTTTTTCCTCCTGATGCTTGGAGATGTTTCCAATTATAGGTTCTCACAAGCAAAGACATCGAGTTCAGGCCTGAGAGATGTTCAGAAAATACCTTCTGAAACATCCATTGCTGCCATTTACTGAGTTCTCCCCAATGAGAAGGTATTTTCCTTCTTCCATGAAGCCAATGTCCTTCTCCTTGCATTATAGACCTTCTCTAAAGATGATCATTCCAGGCTATCTGTAACACCATCTCATTGTATCACATCCCCCTTTTTCCACACTGGGGATGAGTTTCAGTCTGAATTCAGCTCTCACCCTAACCTGTAGGTGGTTATTTCTGCCGTTCATGACCTGTCTGTAATGGTGAGATAGAGGTGCCTCAATGTAGGCTTCTAGGTCCTTAAAGACCTCTATACAAGATCAGAAATATATGGTGCAGGACCTAGTTAGGCTTCCAGATCCTTAAAGACCTCTATACAGGATCAGAAATATATGGTGCAGGACCTAGGAGATATATTCTGAGGGCCAGGTGAAACATCGCAAGGCCTCTCAAGTGTCCCTTAGCACTTCTGATTACCAAACAGAGCTGCTGCCCCATAGTCCAGCATCTCTCAGGGACTTAGAATGTTCCTGATTTGCCTGAAGCTCAGAATGTCAGATCCTTAAAGACCTCTATACAGGATCAGAAATATATGGTGCAGGACCTAGGAGATATATTCTGAGGGCCAGGTGAAACATCGCAAGGCCTCTCAAGTGTCCCTTAGCACTTCTGATTACCAAACAGAGCTGCTGCCCCATAGTCCAGCATCTCTCAGGGACTTAGAATGTTCCTGATTTGCCTGAAGCTCAGAATGTGAAGGACTCTCACTTGGCCTGCTGCACCCTGCCTGCTTCCTTTGCTGCTGGGACATGCTGTGCTGGAGTATTTATCATTTTCACTCGATTAGTGACGAGCTGCTTTGGCCTCTTGCCTGATTTGTGTTTCAGCCTATTCCTGGGAGTTGCTGAGAGGCTTTCTGGGATAAGTTTTCACAGGTTCTTGGTGCCAAGTGCTAGGGGTTGGACACATCTCACTCAGCTCTGTGCTTATACAGTCCAGATGTCTGTCTTGGTCTTCTGTATAGTGCAGAAAAAGAGCACTTGTAAGACCTGATGCTATCTTACTGTAGCTCTCAAAAGTACATCAGACTAACTACTTCCTTGATGAGGCTTTTTCCTTTCCATGGGCTAAAGAAGGACCCTGAAGGACTACCATGAGGTAGAGATTTGCAGTCAGGTGACATTGATACTGTTCAATGTCTTTACTTTCAAGGATGTGATCTATTTGAGATCTGAGCACCACCAAGTTTTGTCTCCACCAGCTCTGCTCCAGCACTGATTCCCATCTAAGGCATGATGAGTTGCCTTCTGGAGATTTCCCTCTCCAGACAGGGAGCATTGCATGAACACCAGTGTGTGAGGGTCTGAGATGAACTTCAGGGCAGAATTTCTGATGATTAAATCATAGAATCATTTAGAAAAGACCCCTCTGATCATTGAGTCCAACTGAACACTGCCAAGTCCAGCACTTTTTCCTTTCCCTTGAAATTCACTGGCCAGAACTTCTGTTTTCAGTGTGTTTAATGGACTTGTTGAAATACATGGATGATGTCTATATTTACAGAGCTAGCAGAGTGGTGGCTTCCCTTCCAAGTTTGCCACTGATTAGCTAAGTGCCAGAAATGCCAAATTCCAGCCACCTGGGAATTTTTCAGTGCAGACCTAGCAAGGATTGCAGCTTTTCCCTGCTGAAAGAGCAGTTGAAGCGAGCAGTTATGTGCAGCCCCAAGAAAGCTCCAACAGACACAGCAGCTGGTTCAAGCCAGCCTTGAGGGAGCTGATGGAACATAGATATGTTTTTCTGAAAACAGGAGATCAGAGCTAATACCTCAGTTTTGGTTAGGGCTCAATTTTAGCTCTGTTTCCATCTCATTTAACTTCTGAAGGATGTGGATGTTACAGTAATAAAGTCAAATGCACCCAGAAATGCGTCTGCTAATAAGCCAAACTACCCAAGATGGCTTGGGATGAAACTGAAAGGCAACATATTTAACAAGGAGAGAAGGAAATATGTGTTAAGGCAGTTGTGTTGCCAGGATCAGATGCCAGTTCTGGATGAAGCCAGCTAGAAAGTTGTTTTATGAGAATGAGTAACATTTATGACTACCCTAAGCAGGTCATAAAGACACAAAGAGTGTTACACACCAGCCTTGTGATGATTGCTGTGGGGAAGAAGAGCACAGCCCTGGAGGACACATGGCAGAATTTGCTCTTTTTTTAACCTGGAAAAGGTTAAAAAAGGGAGACTAGAAAAACAGAATTATCTCTGTGCAACAGTGATGGAGTTGGTGGAGGCCCTTGGTGTCAACTCTAAGCAAAAGCATCTGGTTTGCAAATTTGGTGGCTTGTCCCTAGGCCTTGCAGGGGATTTGCTCCATAATTAATGACATGACATTTAGCATAATCCTTTGAGAGTGTGTGAGAGATGCTGAATGCAAAACACTGATAACACCAACATCACTTTGGTGTCTTCTGAATGCCACAGTCTTGGAGGATCCTGATATCTGTTATCATGGAACTGATGGGTCATTTTTCACTTTGTCCTCTTCATTCTTCAGCAAAAAAATCTTCCTGTAGGATTTACATATTCAGTGAATTTGGCATATGCCCCAGGAGCTCTGTGCAGACTCCCCTTGATAGTGAAGAGAAATATGCACATCTAGAGGGTGTTTCTTCCACCTACCTTAAATGCCTCCTTTAAATTAGATAAATCACTATTCAGAGTTGCCCATCTTTCTCACCAGCTTAAACTAAGCACAGATAGCTCGAATTAAGTCAGGTGAACACAGGTCACTGGCCTGGGGTGGGGGGAAAAATTAATATTGACCTGAAGATTAAAGGGTTTTGATAGGTTTTAATGCCCTTTTTTTTGCACATGCTTGTCTCCTCAGAGCTTTGTCCAAGACTCCTTCAGCTCTGGCCTTGAATCAAACCCAGCACTGCAAGCAGCTTGAAGGCCTGGTGGTCTCCCAGGTGCAGCTGTGTCGCAGCAACCTGGAGCTGATGCAGACCATCATCCAGGCAGCACGAGAAGTCATAAAGACCTGTCGGAAAACCTTCTCAGACATGAGGTGGAACTGCTCTTCCATTGAGCTGGCTCCTAACTACCTGCTGGACTTGGAGAGAGGTAAGCAGCACTGCTGGCTCAGCCAGGGACATGTGTGAGTAGAGTCAGCCAGTGTGTGGTGATGGGAAGGGTCTTGCTACCAAGGGGGACATGGAAGGACTACATAGCCTAGTTGTTGTGTTCTCTGAGACTGTGTTCATGGGTCCAAGACACAAGAGCTACCACAGCTCTTACAAAGCAGACCACCAGCTGGTCTACTTATCTCATTAGAACTCATGGGAGAAGCACAGGAAAAAAAGGAGGCAGGAGAGTCCATGCAGGAGTTTCTCCACATGCTCCAAGAGCAAATCATACCACAGTGGACAAGTTGTATAAATCCATGTGACTTCTTGTCCTGCTGGGATGTTGCCTCATCTTGAAGAGATCCCTTAGATGTGCTCCAGACTGGTGGTGCCATGGCACACCTCAGCTGCAATGGGTCAGGTTGTTTGCTGCTCTGTGGGGGATAGACTCTGGGGGTCTCTTTTTGGGAAATGTTTAGCTGGCCTAGGAGGCTGAACTGGAGTTCTTGTCTCTTTCAGGCACAAGGGAGTCAGCATTTGTGTATGCCCTTTCTGCTGCTGCCATTAGCCACACCATTGCCAGAGCCTGCACCACCGGGGACCTCCCTGGCTGTTCCTGTGGTCCCATCCCAGGTGAGACACCTGGACCTGGGTATCGATGGGGAGGATGTGCAGACAACCTCAACTATGGTCTTATCATGGGGTCCAAATTTTCAGATGCTCCCATGAAGATGAAAAAATCAGGATCACAAGCCAATAAACTGATGCATCTGCACAACAGTGAAGTAGGGAGACAGGTAACAAATCCACAAGAGTTATTGTACTTGTACAATCATCTGTAGTGGTTGGTCTCTCTGTGAGGGTCAGTGTCTCTCTCAGTTAAAGGAACAGGTTTCTCCCCCCAGATTGCTCTGAACTGCTTTGGCCTACTGAAGATGGCAACTATATAACTCATCCTGTGACTCAGGAGGTCCTCAGTGCAGTTATCAGCCTTCTAGAACCACAAGGTGTGGTGAGGCTGGGTCTCATCGTGCTCTGCCAAGGGTGTTGCACAGGCAAAGTGCTGTGTAAGCATGGAAGATTAGCATCTGCCAGATGCATCCAGCAGCAGCTGCCTCCAGCCATCCCTGCAGCCAGGAGGAATGATTTCTTTTCCTTTTCAAACTGCTTTGCCAGTGATTAGTCTCCTATCTGGCAGAGGCCACTTTTAACAGCTCCCATCCATGGAGGGATAATGCTTACCATGTGCTTGGTGTGCATTGAGGTGCAAAGCCTGCTCCATGCAGCTGGAGGAATGGGTGGGGGACTGTAAAACTGACTCCTGCACCCATCTCTGAGGCTGCAGAGCTTCCCTAGGCTGCTCCTACCACCCAGTTTGGGCCTTCAGGGCTAACTGTGCAGATGAAACTTGGAGCATGTTGAGCTCATTGGCAGCTTACTGTGTAGCTCCAGGCTGAATCCACCTTTGCAGAGCACAACATTCTGAACTTCTCTCCTGGGTCTTTTCTCCTTATTATTCCCACTCTATTCTGTTGTTGGATTTTTTAATTGTATTTTATTTTTGTAATGTCTTGAGGTTTTGTTTCAATTGCAATGGGCAAATTTTTGTTTGAGATATAGTGTTGCCATGGCTAGTGCATTCAGTCCTTCCTGGCAGCATCCTGCAATGTCTCACTGAAATGAAAACAGTGCAGAATCAAAGGAAAAGGATTTTTTGGCCCCGTGACCAGCAGAAAGGCAGGGGGAGAGTGTCCTGAATTCATCAGAGCCTTCACATCTCTCTTACCAAAGCTGCTGGAGGCAGAAATTGCTGTTAATTATCTAGTTATGGAGTGCTTTGATTTTCAGCTCCTTAGGAATTTAGGGGATGGAATTGCAGCTCAGTGTAGATATCTGATCAAAATTCGAAGTACTCTTCTGTCTGCTGGTTGCAAAGATGCCCTGGTGACAGTAGTCCTGGGCTGATAGTGATCACCAAGGAGCTGTGGGATCTCATTCCCTTTGCAAAGTAGCTATTCTGGAGTGCCTGTGCAGAAATGAGAGTAGCAGGCCTTGTCTCTAGCAGTCTCTGCTAAGAAAGTGCCTTCTTCAAGGTTATGGGATGTTTGGAGGTAAGAGAAAGGCATTTCCTAACTCCTGCATTCCTTTTTGCAGGTCTTGAAAGCCTCTCTTGAAATGAAATGTAAGTGCCATGGAGTTTCTGGGTCATGCTCTATCAAGACCTGTTGGAAAGGCCTTCAAGAGCTGCGAGACATTGCCTTGGACCTCAAAACCAAGTATTTATCTGCCACCAAGGTCGTACACCGGCCCATGGGCACACGCAAATACCTCGTGCCAAAGGATATTGATATCAGGCCAGTTAAAGAGACAGAGCTGATTTACCTGCAGAGCTCACCTGATTTCTGCATGAAGAATGAAAAAGTGGGGTCACATGGGACCCAGGACAGGTGAGGGTTTCTGCACTGGGTGCTGACTGCACTCTGAGCCCCAAAGAGAGAAGGGGAAGAGGGGAACATGTGATAAGAGGCAAATAACTGGGGAGGTAGCACATCATGCAGGTGAAGGACAGCTCTAATATATGGTGTGGTCTACAGCGGCCTAATCCTATTAATGGTGGCTGCAGCCAAGACAAGACTGCTGACACCTTTTGCAGGCACAAGATGCTTTTCCAAATCGTCCAGGCAGCTCACCTCTGTGGGAACTTGTAAAGGGTGGTCAGGCATTGGAATAGGTTGCCCAGGGAGGCAGTGGAGTCACCATCCCTGGAAGTGTTTAAGAGGTGTCTGGATCTGGCACTGGTCTAGTTGACATGGTGGTGTTAGGTCATGGGTTGGACTTGATGATCTGAGAGGTCTCTTCCAACCTGTTTCATTCTGTGACATTTCATCAGGCTGAGCATCTCTAGGTGGGCAGACCCATCTGCCCTGTCTAGAGCAGACCCAGCAACAGTGGGTATTTCCACAATTTTCATATTTTATATTAAGTGTCTGCAATGCCTGAATTTCAGCCTCTTGCTGGCTTGGCTTTCATCTAGTTCTCACAATTCTTCTTTGCTCTTTATGGTGGAGAATCAGACAAGTGGTAGAAACATGTGCCTCTCCTTTTGTGGAATGTGTTTCTTTTAATGTAGTGGATGTAGTGGTATTTGGACTGTTTCAGTTCAAAGGAGAGGTTTTGCTGTAATGGAAACAAAGTGACCCAAATGCAGAAAGATACTCTTTGGAAACAGTGCTGTAGACATTGTAGATGTGGCACCTGGGTACATGGTTAGCGATGGGCTTGGCAGTACTGAGGGAGTGGTTGGACTTGATGATTTTAGAGGGCTTTTCCAACCAGATGGTTCTGTGATTCAATATCAGTATTTAGCTGATGAGATGAAGACAGCTGAGTGAGGCAAATGTGTCCTTTTTGTCCCCTTGGTCCTTATCTTCCAAACCCACTGCTCTACAACAGCACTTAACCTGATAGCTCTGTGGTGGGAACACCAGGCTGATGTTCATCACCAGCCCAGCAGTAATTATCAGGTGAAGATGTTTATGAGTCACTGAGG
>NW_008661266.1:15951-19190 GCF_000695815.1 Acanthisitta chloris
GAAAAATCTGAGTGGAAGTGATGTTTTTGTGGATTTGTATGGATTTGGACATATTTGTGTCTTGAAAAAGAGCTTTTTTGTTGTGCCACTCTGTTTTGGAATGAAAAATTTGGTGGAGGCTATTTGGAAATGAGTTTTATAGGAATTGCATGAACTGAACAGGTTGTGTCAAACCCAAACTGAATCCATTACACATTTGCCAAGTAAAACATTTGCCATGAGCTGAAATCCTTTCAAGGGGGAGGGAGGCATGACTTCTTCTCCTTCATCTAATCTCATTTTACAGCAGATTTGGAATTTTTATCCCAGCTAGGGATGAAAAAATATGTCAAGGTCTTGAATGATCTTTTTTTGCCTTCTGAGGATAGGAAAATGTGGATTGCAGGCATCAGTTTATCCCAAGCTGGGCGACAGCAGTGATTGTGAGCCTGCCAGGAGAGGGTCCAGGGGAAGTGAGATTGAGTGAGGATTTAGAAGGCCGAGATATTAAGGCAGGAGGGGATGATTTTCAAAAGGAACCTGTCAGGAAACCCTCCTCGTTCTCAGATGTGCAAGATGCTGATGACTCGAGGAGGGGAGGAGGGGGAGATAGTCCCGTACTGAGTTGCAGGAATCTCTCAGGCCAAGTTTTAAGGTCATGTGGAGTTGGGCTCATTTTCATCACAATCCATCTGCAGGCTCTTGAGGAGATGCCTGGTGTCTCAAAATTGGCATAGCAGCCCCTTTTCTGCAGTAAATGAGTAGAGGATGTCGGTGTAAAATGTGTTAAAGATTGGTCCATTCTTCCTGAGGGGAGTGAGGAGAGGGAAGGGATCTTCCCTGCCCTCCTCCTCCTGTGGTTGCCTTTTTCCCTTTGCAATTTTTCTCTCATGAAGTGACATCTAAATGTATTTTAAATGCAATGGCTCTGTTCCAGCCTGCTGCAGGGCTGCAGAGATAATGCCTAATGACAAGGATGAGGGAGCAGGAGCACAAAAGGGCTGTTAGAGAAGGCAGGAGAAAATGGGGTTCGTGGTAACTCCGCAAAGATATAAAAACATTCAGATGGAAATAGCCCAAACAGGGTTTTCTTTTATAAGTCCAGTCCTGAAGGTGTCTGAACATTTGATCTTTGTGCCCATGAGCATTTTCTGGGGAAGATTTTAAGGTCTTTTATGGCAAATGCAGTCAAAAAGGGTTTTTTTCTGTGGTGGTCCCTCAGTTTGTCTTCTCTCTTCTCCACCTGCCTGTTTCATTTTTGGCCTTTTTCTGGGTGCAGACATCAGCCCATGAGGTGTTACAGCACATTCCTCTATCCCCACAATTCAGTAGACTACAGTCTGAGCATCTTTGCCATCTTTCCAGCCCTGCTTTCTGCCTCCAAAGGGATTCAGAGGAGAGAAGAGCCCATTAACTACCCCTTTTCCTGTTCCTGGATTAAAATATTCATATTGCTGCATTTTTGTTGCAAAAAATGAGCAGTTTTGCATCATATCCAGGAGAAGCCTTTTCCCTCCTCCCTCTCCCCCAGGTCTGGTGCTTGCTCAGAGCACACTGGAAGCAGGACAGAACACCTTGGACATATTGGATTTCAGTGTATGCTGTAGGGAACAATCCTGCACTGGCAGGTGGGTGGAAGGGATAATCTAACTGGTGATCTCTCTAATGTGAGGGATCACATTATGCAGACTTATTGTGTGTTTTCAGGCAGGAAAGGGAATTGAATTACCTTCTAGTGGAACCATGTGAAAGTCCACTTGGAAAATGTGCACTCAGGTACTCCAAAACCTTTCAGAGCTCTTTGCTGAAGGGATTTCAAAGCCTTCAGGGCAAGCCTGAAATGGTTTCTAAGACACCTTGGCCTTGCTTAGCTTGTTGAAATTAGAAAGGGTTTGGAAATCTGAATACCTCCAAGTGCTTGGGGTGGATCCAGATTTCCAAGTCAGGGAACTAAACCCAAACTTGAGATTTGAAGCCTCTTTGAAGTGCTCAAAATCTGATTAAGGAGCTGAGTTTTGCAACTGGTGTCCAAGTCCCCTCAAACAGACTTGCTGCTACTCCATCAACTCCAGCCAAACTCTGTGTGCTTATATACCACCATCGCACTTTCATAGCCAATTAAAACTGGAGAAAAATCTAAAGAAGCTGCAGGGCAGCAAGTGGATTGTGCAATTTTTGGTACAACAAATTAACCACTGGGGGAAAATGGAAAAGTTCCTCTTTCCAAGATTTCTTGGACAAGGTGCTCATCTTTTACCAAGGTAATTGGTAATTTCTCCTGCTTGAAAAATTCATTATCAGCTCTGAGTAAATAAAAATAATAGATTATAAAATTGAGGTATCTTTTGTGAGAAAAGAAGCAAAAGTATTAACCTTCTTTATCAGTTGGGTGCAATGTATCAGGTTTCAAAGCTGTTTAAGGTTCTTTAATGAAGCCAAGGAAAGGGAAATTCATGCAGAAGCATCCAGCCCCTGAAGCCTTGCAGAGATAACAGAGCTGTTTATGACTGATCTTTCCCAGAGCAGTCTTGGAGTCAAGCTGGAGATGGGAAGGAGCTCTCTTACACTGCAGAAATCAGGCTGCAATGATGATCTGCAGCTTGTCTGGGTTGATCCACCACTCCTCAGCTGCCTCACTTGGGCAGTGAATGTGGCCATTCTTTGCTGGTTGCTCCCTGCTCATGAATCTGTTCTTTCCTGCAATATAAACTGTGAGTCACAAGTGTGTCCCAAGGCATCTCGGACTGGTATGTTTTCTTGGATATGAATATCCATGAAGTTAGCTGAGCATGGATCTGCTGCTCATAGTTTCCTAGTATGTTAAAAGGTTGAAATGCACCTTAGAGATCATCTAGTCCTGACCTCCTGTCCCACGGGCAGGGACACCTCCCACCAGACCAGGTGGCTCCAAGTCCTGTCCAACCTGGCTTTGAACCCTGCCAGGTTTGGGGCATCCACAACCTCCCTGGGCAACCTGTGCCAGTGTCTCACCACCTCCACAGTAAAAAGTGACTCAGGGGTGATTGCAAAGACATAGTGGCTAGTGGATACCTCTTTGACATGTTGGTGGTCCCATCAGCAGGGATGATAAAATGTTGTAAAGGAAGGTTGCAGTGGTTTTCAATGTTCAGTGGCAGCCCTTGATACCAATTCTATTCTGCCACCCCAAAATATGCTTTGCTTTGTGTGATAGCATAGGGGTGTTCAGGCTGGAGAACAGAAGGTTCCTGGAGCCTAAAGGGGCTCCTAGAGAGCTGGAG
>NW_008661267.1:0-22728 GCF_000695815.1 Acanthisitta chloris
ATTTTCTACGTGAATTCTCATTTTTCTTATATATTTACCTGCTGATTATTCATTCTTTACACTGGGTGTACGTGCACTTACCTGAAGAGTTAAATGGAATCGTGTTTGCTTTCACTTTCAATTTCTGAGGGGTTTTTTGCAATATATTCCTTAAGATTGTTACCTAAAATAAATGATTTTATATTTATTTTTACACTTGAAGGTTTGTTTCACTCTCCCAAAAAGCACCACTTTAAGCATCTAGAAAAGGGTTGAACTGTCTCCTTTGAGTAGTACTAGTTATCATTTATTGTTTTACACCAAACAGGTCTAGTGTTGAACAATAGCATTAATACATGTTTCTTTCCTTTAGTGTTTCAAATCTCCGGTTGGGAAAGTAAAGCCCAGTCCTGCTAACACTTCTCACATGCTTCCCATTAAGCACCTGGCTGTAGTCGCTCTGATTTGTATTTTTTGTACGTTTTAGATCCAGCTAAATTGGTTTTTTTTCCTTCTGTCATTATCTTGGATCAAATCTCACTCTCACTGCAGTCATCCTGTACTTGTCACTGGCTTTAGCCTGACTGCTTGTAATCCAGGTGTTAGCCATGGTGTTCCCTCAGCACTCCCTGAGGATCCAAGTAAAAACCAGCCAAGGCATTGGATACTTCAGTGTCCCAACAGCTTTTAAAGTCAAAAGCCAAAAGCAGCACTGGGCAGAAGCCCCAAAGGCTGCAGAGACTCACTGCTACTAGTTTGGTCTTGACAGCTCCAAGTTGTGCCTAGAAGAACAAAGGGATAAAATGGAGTTTGAATTTTGTGTGTTCCTGTTCAGTTTTGTCTAGGTATGAAAACCAGATCACTATTTTGTCAGACTACTTAGAAGAATTTCCAGAAACTGATGAGCCAGTGTGGATTCTAGGAAGGCAACACCACCTCAACACAGGTATCTTTTGAGTTAAGTTGTCTGTAACATCTGGAGAGCATTCGTAGATGCACATGCAGCAGCAGCTCCTGATTTGCTGATGTTCCTTCCCTAAATGTCTCATGAGAGAAGTTTATTCTTCTTCATCAACAAGACACCAGCTTCAGGCAGTGGAATTCCTCCTGTACAGAAACCAGAAGCTTGTCAATGTGCTTCCAACTGAGATCCATGCAAAGCAATCACACTTGTAGCAGAGGCTGTCAGGGATGAGGCTGTTCAGGGCCCAACATCAGCTGCCTCAGAAACACAGAAATAAATAACTTTGAGGAAATGTTCAGCATTACTAATGTGATTTTCCCATGAGGGATGCTCTCTACAGCCTGTTGCTTGCAACTGAAATGCTATTTCAGCATAGTAATAATAAATTGATCTACAGCACATATGCATTTTGGTGAAAATAAATACATGGCTAAAAGTTACAGCAGATCCATGCATTTATATAGAAATAAGATTTCAGAAATGAAGTTCTGCTCCTTGGGGAGAAGACAGGGACATCCTGCTGTGCTGAATGCCAGAGGCAGTGGCCACCAATGCAGGCTGTTAGGCCAGGCAAGGGTGCCACACACAGCCTTGATCAGCTCAGGGATCCACTGAAGGATCCAGCCAGCTTGAGCCACAGCTCAGGGAAAACGCAGCAAACAAGATTCTTAAACATTCTTCAGAGCCTTTGGAAGAATTCTGTAAGTGCATGTGTTTAAAAAAAATACAACAAGAAAAGAGATTTAATTACATTAATTACTAACCTTTACTTAAAATGACTTTGCATTGGGTTTGGAGGTAATGCATAATTCCATGTTGGTTTGCATGTAGAAATTCTTCACCTTTCTTAACTTGCTTTACCAGTTCTTTCCTGGGGACATAGTTCTCCAGAGCTGTTTCTTTCAGGCTGGGCATAGTCATTCTAAACACCTTGGAAAACTTCATTGGCTAATAATTATTTCATCCTTAATAAGTTAACTTTAATTAGCAGTCTGCAAAAGCTCTCTGTGTTTCAATGGCTAAAATTGTCTTTAAGTATTAAAGGTCCTTTATGTATAAGCTAATATGAGCTTTCTACACACTATATATTGACTATGCAGGGAAAATTGGAATTTTTTGGTTTTAAAAGTCTGTTTTAGTAATTTCTTTCCTCTTCAAATTATTCCAGACAAATCCAAGTTACTGTTGGATATAAGTGCTCGTCTCTGGTTCACGTACAGAAGAAAGTTTTCTCCTATTGGTGAGTATGCAGCAGTCCAGCTGCCTGGTTATGGATTAGCAGGATTAGTGATGATGTTAGGGACTTAAAAATTACTTTTACAGCATTAGAACATTTTGAGCATAATTTTAACTGTTTATGCAAACAAAGGATTAAAGCTATTAAAAAGAGTTTGCTTGTACCTGTGTATAGTCAGGTTTTCATGTTTGTGGAGCAAGCAGCAAAGTGACACTAGCACTATGGAAAGAGCTTGCTCAGTGCCTTTAATCCATAGGACAGTCATTAGAGATTTCACCCTGAAGTTTTCAGTGTAAAGCCTGTGCTGATGGTCAGGAACTTTGTTGCCAGGAGGCACTGGTCCCTCGTCCGACGCGGGCTGGGGATGTATGCTGCGCTGTGGGCAGATGATGCTGGCCCAGGCACTGATCTGCAGACATTTAGGAAGAGGTGAGTCCTGTCGCTGAGGGAACTTTTGTGTTTAAAAACTGTTTAACTTTTGCTGTAGTTTTCCATAAAAGCCTAAGACCTAAGTTTATTACCAAAACCCTCTCTGATGCCATGATAGAAGTTACTAGGGAGCTGTTCTTGTCTGATGGGTGAAATCATGCCAGCCTTAAGCAGAGAAATAGAAGTAGGACAAGTAGAGAATCCTACTTCTATTTATTTACTTGTTTATAAATCTTCTTGACGAATACCTAAGTTGAAGGGAGGGGAAAACTTGCCACCATGGGTCGGAGTTCTTCCCCCTCTTCATTGCTTACATAGCCCCCAAATGTTGGCACACAGTGACTGTGTGAGTAGTGACATAGTGATAGACACCACACAAAGTATTTCACAAACTACTCACCCATCACCAGCCTGAGTTCAAACCCCACAGCAGAAGCTGTTAGTGCCTGCTCTTGAGCCTGTGTCAACACCTCACACCTCAGGTCACACCTGAGGGTTGTGGGTCTGGTCTGTGTGTAGCTCCTCTGTCAGTTAAATTATTACTGTGATCCTTATGCTTTTGTGACCTGGTTTCTATGGCAGCATGCTTTGTGGATTTACCCACTTTAATAACTGAATCCACAGAAGGATTTATCCTCTGTGCAAAGATTGAACTGAAGGAGTAGGCAAACAAACAAATTACCTGAGAAAAACCAGAATTTGAACTTGTAGTACGTGTTTACTTCACAGCAGCAGCCCTGTGTATGTGCTTCTCTGTCAGTAAATGTGAGGTAGCTACTTCATGTTAGAAGCAGGAGCTTACATGGCAAAGCCATGGCTTGGATTTTGCTGTGGGAGAGGGCCAGCATTGTGTTTGGACTTTGCTTTATGGGTCTTATTATCCTAGAAATGCTTGCAAATCTAACAAAGTCCAAACAGAGCAGATAGCTTTAGGCAGCCTTGGCAGAAGCTCACACAGAGCAATAGCTATCAATTCTCAGCAGGGATCACTTGGGATATACTTGCAGTTGACATTTGTATTTTAGTTGCCCAGTTTTTACAATGTAACCTGTGATAATAAACAACATCTTGATAATAAATGACAAGCTGTGACTTCTGGGATCTCTAAGTAGTAGAGATGGATTGTACATTAGTCTCTTAACATCTCATTGTATGTCTTTCTACCATCTAGAAATTTGATCAGTGCAATGGAAACATTATTATTTTTTAATCTGTATACCTTTATTTTCCTGTAAGATTGGCAATGGGAAAAACACAAAAAGCAACCAGAAGAATATCACAGAATCTTACGATGCTTTCTAGATAGAAAAGATTGCTGTTATTCCATCCACCAGATGGGTAAGAACACACATTGACTTCCTTTCTGTCCACTGAAATTCCTACTGTCTTGAAACTTTCTCATTTGAAATAAGGTAAACTTTAAAAAGGTGATTGTGAAGACAGTGTATATGCTAATATATAAGTAAAAATGCATGGAAATGGGTATGAAGTATAATAGTTCACAATGTTATTCACTGAGACCTGAATAAGTCTGAGTGTTACAATCTAGCTCTTGATAAAGTATGCAAGCTTTGGGTACCAGAGGTGATAGTGTTAAAACAGAGAGTCACAAAGGTTATTGCTGTGATTTGTAATTAAGGACATGCTTTTAATTCTCATTACAGTTTAGGAGCTTTTTGTAAGGGGACTAGCAATCATTAAGATTTGAGAAGAGCATAGATTGAGAAAATAATTGTTGTTGCTAAATGTAGTTTGCAATTGCTCTAGAATATTTGTCAAAATTTTGGTAGGTCATGTGTTTAACACATACTCTGACCAGCCTCTCTGTGCTCCTCTTTTCCATGTGTGTTTTCCCTCATAAAAACAGCGCAGATGGGTGTTGGAGAGGGGAAGTCCATTGGAGAGTGGTTTGGACCAAATACAGTTGCTCAAGTACTGAAGTAAGTCACATGGGAGCAGCTCACTTGGAACACACCCCTGGGGCAGCTGAGCTCAGAGGCCACGCTAAGGCCCCAGAGGCAGTTGCAGAGGATGATCTTCCTCTCTGGAATATATGTGCCACGTGTTTGCAAGCACAGTGCAGACCATGATGTAGCCCAGCAGGCAGGTACTGAGGTGGAATTGGTTGTGTTCTAAATTTTAATATACCAAGAGCCTGGGGAGGACCTGCAGAAAGGGCTGTCCAGCTATGCCCTGACCTTGGTAAGCACCAGGAAGGAATGTGCATTCCTTGCCACAAAGTGGCACAGCTTAGAGCAGTGCTGTGAAGGAGCAGAGCGAAGCCACCCAGGCCAGGGAGGGAACTGAACTGCAATTACCTTCTGTCTGAGCTGCAGTGCTCCCTGAGGCTGCTGGATAAAACATGGGAGCTCCTCCTAGTCTAGAAACTACACTTCTAGAGTTGACTTTGCTCCATTTCTGAGGGATAGGTGGAGGTGCCACATCTCAAGTGGAGGCTAGACTGCAGGTCCTGGGACCGATTTAGTGCAGCCCTGGGACAGACACATGCTCTGGAGAGAGAGAGGAGCTAAAGGATGCCCTGGCCTTCAGCTCCTTTCCTTTACAAATTCTTCATGGCTGAGCGCTCACATACCAGTATTTCTGGCTTCTTTCAGACAGCTGACTCTGCCTGTGCAGCCTGAGAGTGTAGCTCCCTTTCCCAGAGTTTTGGATGTTGCACAAGTGGACAGAAACCTTTATGCTATAATACCCCCTCCTAACTTTTGGGTGCCAAAGACCTTTAGCTGCTCTGGCTTTTAATGCCCTGTGTCTGCTCTCTGTCTGCACATGCACAGGAATAGTTCCACTGAATTTAGTGGAACTTCTTAAGCACAAAGTCACATGAAAAACTGGCCCAGGAATTTTTCCTTCTCCAGACAATACCAGGCACTCTTGGCAGGATCCCACTGCAGAGGCTGTTAAATGCAGTAAGAAGTAATAAACCTCATTATGTGGTTGAGCTGTTCTATCACTGCATTTGGCAAAAGGACAAAACAGTTTTCACATGGTGCATTATGTGTGCTTTTCCTGGAACCACTCAGGATTTATTTTTTCTAAATATATTAAACATTAAACATGTCCCCGTGGTCCTAATTAGCTTATATTAATTATTACCTTCATGTTTTCTAGGAAGCTTGCTTTATTTGATGAATGGAATTCGTTAGCAGTTTATGTGTCTATGGACAATACAGTGGTCATTGAAGATATCAGTAAGTGAAACAGAAGTTTTTTCAGGACTCCTTTAGTGTCTCAGCAAATATTAAGGAATAGCTCAAACTTATGGCAAATGTAATCGTTTTGGGAAACTACATTTTGTCAGTGTAGTGGTTGGACTTGATGATTTAAAGGTCTTTTTCAGCCTAAATGACTCAATGATTCTGTGATTAGTTCTTTGGTTATGGTTCTTGATTTGACTCTGCTCTCTTGAATATATCTAAATATGAACAGGACTCTTGGGGCCATCCCTACTTGGGAAGAGCAAGAATAAAGGAAATGCAGACTCAGGTTTTGGATGTCCAAAACTAAAGCTAACACAGAATGGCGAGGCCTTTTTGGCGGCCAACTTATATACCATGCAGTTGAGAAGGTGGAGTTTGGTCTGTGCTACTTAAATTCCTACCCCAGCAATGGAATGAAGCTGCAGTATATAGAAATACAGAGAATTGCTTTTCATACAGAGTTTGCCAAGGAGATTTGCTTTTGTCAGGCAAAAGAGAAACCAGGGGCAGATCCTAGAGAAACTCGTGGCTGATTGTAAGAAAGGTGGTTTACAAGTGGGATTTGGTTCTACGTCAGTCCCTACTTCTGCTTATTTTAGATCTACATCACTGGAAGTGAAGAGCTCCCTGAAGAATTTCTAATGCTTCATCTCTGGCATTTCATTTCCCAGGCAAAGCCTGACATCATTACCACTGCTAGTAGTAAATGTAACTTCAGTCTGAAGTTTTCATCCCCTGGCCATTTATCTCACGTCTCACTAATGTGCCAGCACGTACTCTGTCTGCTAGAATTACTTCTACTAAGTAGTTAGGATTTCCATGCCCTGCTCCTTTTGTCTGAAGACAGGAGCTCTACAAAGCTGTCTGGAAAATTAGCTTAATACAGGATTGAGAGGAAGATCCACTCTGTGTTGCTCTGTGCATTCATTGACTTCTGTTTTCATTCCCACAGAGAAGATGTGCTGGTACCCTCCCCAGAGCAGCAGTGTGGCCCACAGCAGTGCACATTTGCACAGAAGTGCTCTTGGCAGAAACAAGAACACAGCAGGATTCTGCACAGGCTGGAAGCCTCTCCTGCTCATCATACCTCTCCGGCTAGGGATAAATCACATAAACCCAGTGTATATTGATGCGTTTAAAGTAAGGGCTTCTCAGTGACTTGCTTGTTAGTGTGAAATAGATTCAGATATCTGTTGTATCAATAAACAAATCAATTTCATTTTTCTCTCTTTGAATTCCTAGGAATGCTTTAAGATGCCACAGTCTTTGGGAGCATTAGGAGGGAAACCCAATAATGCCTATTATTTTATAGGATTTTTAGGTAAGGAGGAAAGAAATTTACTCCAAATATCCCTATGATTGAAAGGGTTTTCTTTGGGTAGGGGAAATAGTAAGCAGTTCAAGCATGAGAATGGAAATGAAGAGACATAGTTTGGACACTTCAGGAACAGTATGATACCCTTCTTACAGGAACAGAAAATAGCAGCAAAGCTATTTTTATTGACATAAAAATAACAAATAATATAAGCAAGAACAACACAGTAAGAAAAGCTGAGGGCATTGTACGAGTGTCAGATGCCACTGCTGCTAAAATACTGGATTTTTCCTAGTCATTAATCCTTTCTAGTGAAAGCTGTCTTGTTTTATTCTTTTGCTTAAGAGTTTTCCTAAATTATTGTCTCATATTTCTCAAATTTTCCTCATAACACATTCCTCTTTCACTTTTTTCCATATCTTCCTTAATGAATGCAATAGTTGATACCAGATTCATTCCTTCAGATTTCACCCTGGTTTGATCCAGAACCTTTTGGCTATTTTGTTCTTTCTTCTGTAAAACCTGAGCCGTTTTAGTCAGACTGACTTGTTCCAGTTTCTGAGTGAATGGCTAATGGGATTACAGATTGCATTTGTGATCATCCTGAACCTTTTGATCTGTGGAAGGTTAGGGATTACAACAGCTGAGACTTTTAAAAAATGTACTGGACTTCACATAGAAAAAGAAAAGTATGTGACAAAGGTAGAACAAACCATCCAAAAGATCTACTGCAACAGGCAACAATGGGAAATTATACTAAGTGCACTGTGGGAAACTATTGTGCCTAACTTTCCAATTCTCTTAAAGACTCCTTAGCTACAAAGTCAAGATACAGACTGTGTTGATAATCCAATTTGTGTTTTACAAGTCTGGATGGAATAAGTCTTTTATAAGGCTTTTGAAAGTCTTGCCTGTTATCACCGTATGGATTTTACCCCTCCAGGCAATGAGTTGATCTACTTGGACCCTCACACCACTCAGAGTTTCGTGGATTGGGAAGAAAATGGCACAGTTGATGACGAGAGCTTCCACTGCCAGCAAGCCCCACACAGAATGAAGATCATGAATTTGGATCCTTCAGTAGCTTTAGTAGGTGCTACGAGATAACAGATGTGTGTGTTTGATTTCACAGCAATAGCTCTGTATACTGATAAAGGCAGTAATGTGTTTTCTTGCTGACAGATCCCAGGGCACAGCCTTCTGCAGTCTGAACTTCAGCACATGGTGGTTCATATCCTAACTGCATAGGATACATGAGGCTTAGGTCAAGCAGGGAATTGATTGCTTGTCTCTTAGGGAGCAGCATTGGCATTTTGCAAGAGTATTTTGGAGGTCAAAGCAAGGAACTGAATCAGGTTTCCTTATTTTATTCCATGACTACCATCTATGCATAGTCACTCTAGAGAAGATACTTACCTGAGCTTAACTTGTTTTATATAATTTACAACTCTTTCAATGGAATTGCATTTAGAAGTCATCCAGTATAGGTCACAAGAATACTGTGGTAGGTGAGGAAATTCGATCTGATCCCATTCCAGTATCCTTGTGGTGGGTTATGGGTGATTGTCACTTGAGATGTAACCAGTGCATGGATACCACAGCATCCTTCTCTCAGGGACACACTGCAATCATTTAATACCACTGTATGTATTTTTTCCTTAGGGCTTCTTTTGCAAAGAAGAATGTGATTTTGATAACTGGTGTAGTCTTGTACAAAAGGTAATACTACTGTCTTTATTTTCTCTCTATGAAATCCTGTATCCTGTTTGTGTTTTTTAATGGAAATTCCCTGCTTGCAAATCAAACAAGCCCCAGCCAAGGCAGCGCTAATGCATCAGGGTAAGGCGACACTGCTGAGTTGCTAATGGAGCTTGTTCAGCATTTCGCAGCCCTGTGCCCTGTCACTGGGACAACAAGTACATAGATATCCTTACAGAGCTTTTCTTTTTTTAGCAGTGCTGTATTACTGGCTGATACTTAGTCATTTACTAAGAAATAGATGTTAAACTGCCACGTTGTAGCTATTTATTTACTTATTTGCTTCGAGATCCTTTTTTATTGTTTGACATAATATATTATTATGTTTTCTAAGTCTGACTGTTAGTCCTTGGTACTACAAATGATCTGATTCTCTTAAGTACTGAATCCTTCCAGCTCCTGCTAAGCTGTGGCTGTGGCTAAGCAAGCACACAGGACGTGCTTGCTGCCACAGGAAAGTGACTTCAGGATATTTCTGCAGGCAGTGGGGATACTAAGCAACAAGTATGAATATGAAGTAACACCAACCTCTACAGGCATTAATTTTTGTTAAAAAAGGCTATGGAAAGCAGTTGATACATAACTGAAATAGAGGATATGATGTAGGATATGATGTAGGAGTGAAATTTTGCTTCAATAGTAACTTATTTCTCCTGATCAAAACCTGTCTTCCAAAATCTGTTGGGTTCTTTTGGAGCTGATAGATCTGTCTTTGGTTCCCATTGATCAACCAAAAAGTTGAACACAGAGAGGTCCATGCAAGAAATTATCTCTTAAAAGGCAGGAGATAATGTATGTTTCTGGTGTCTGTTTGCTCCATGTAAATGAAATTATAGGTGTATGGATATCAAAGCTCATTATAACAGACTGATAACTCATAGGACAATTTGAGATCCACCTTCCAGATGTGTTTTCAAGTAGGGAAACATTAGAAATCTGCAAAGCAGTGATTCATAATGGCAGGTACGTAACAGGTATTCACTGTCTGCCTACAGCCTTTCTTCTTTGACAGACATATGTAATTAAAAATGGTTTTAATTAAGCAGCCATTTTTTTGTGTTGTAATCTGTCCTCAGGAGATTCTAAAGCAACAGAGTCTACGGATGTTTGAGCTGGTCCAGAAGCACCCACCACACTGGCCTCCTTTCATACCTCCAACCAAGCCAGAAGTGACAACCACAGGAGCAGGTGTGGCACCGACTGGCAGTGCTGGTTCTCTTTAGCAAACAGGAGAATTGTGGAATAACTGGGCTTTCCTGAGGATCAAGCAATCACTACATGATTAAGTGCCTTATTCCTACAGAATATCAGTTATCCAAACAAGCCAAGTACAGTTTACAGTTGCTAGCATAATATGTTTTTTAATCTTACAGAATATTTCCAAGGACACATGCCAGAAAAGTGAGGGGTTTGTGTGGGGTTTTTTAAGTGAGCAAAATCAGGAATGTCTTTAGACTCTAAATTGATTATTTTTTTTTCCAGAACTTATTGAATCTACTGACAAGCTGTTTGAATTGGAAGAAGAATTTGAAATCCTGAGTGTATGAAGGAAACTGTGGTGACCCTTCTGAGTATTGAACATATTGCTAATATTATTGCATTGACTTAAATCTCACAGCCATGTTAGCCCCAAAGTGCCTGAAATCATGGATAGCAGAGCACAAACACCTGGTAGCATCCAAAACTCCAACAGTGACAGTTCCATCTGTCAAAGAGCTTCCCCAGATGGAAAGGCAGTAAAAGAGTTTATTACAGGACCCTGAAAGGGAACTTCTTTTTAATGTGTGTCTTTCCTGAAGACAAATGGACCTTTGAGATTAAGGCAAAAATGAGTATGTCAATGGGCTGTATGTTTGGAGAAAAGGATAACACAAAATGGGTATTTCTTGCTCTCATATAATGCAATAGTTTAGTTCTTAAAGCAAAACAGTCTTCAGTTAAGGAGGATGTTTACTTCTGTTCCCTCCGTGGGCTGCGTCGTAGAAAAAAATGCATTGTCTTGTTTAAAAGATCGACTGGATCAGGAGAAAATTGTTTCCTTGTTAAATATTTTAACATGCATTTGAGCAACCACACTTTATTACAAAAATGTTTCTGTGAAAGGAACTATGTCTAACGTATACGTTTTGCAATAGCCTTCCTGTTTCTGGGAGACCTCAAGAGGAACAGGAGACTCAAATAGCTGATACAGATCACAACCACTGTTATAGTTCTGAAATATTTCACCTTGACCTTAAAATTCAATCATTAAAACTTAGGCTGACTTTTCTTCTGGAGCTAAAGTGAGTCAAAGGTGGTTTAACTGTACCTTATTTATTTTAAAAAAAGATTTACACAAGTTTCTCTGTTACAGCACTTTATCTGTGCATCTAATAAATTTCTTAAGCTTTTCATAGGTTGTATGCTGCTATATTTTGTTAATTTGTTTGTGTGAACTAAATATAACCCAGGTAATCTTAAAACTTAATATATTGGCATATGCAACTTACTTTAATTGTTGGGTTTTGACTTGTTGCCTCTTGAAATCTGTTTTGGTAAAAGTGCCTTAATTCTCCAGGTTGATCAGAACAGCCAGTGCAGTTTTATTTCTTAGGCAGAGTATCTCTCTAGCAGCTATAAGAAAACCAGCTCAGAATAAAGGCAAATATCTTTTAATCCATTATACAGCTCCTTTTTACTATCAGACAATCCCCATTATGGTCACTTTGTCATGGTAGTGTAATGGACATGAATCACAGTTTCATCTTCAGCAATAAATGACAACATAAGAGAAACCCTGAATGCTGTCTCCTCTCACTTGCACTTCTTGATCAGGGCTGGTGTGATCTCCAAGGAAATAGTCATAACCTGGTCAGATTTCACCTTGTTTGCCTTCAGTGTTTATTAACCATGGTTTGGAAATTAGACACATTGAAAAAATACAATTTTCTTCCCCTCTCCAGGGATTAGCTGCATGGGTTTTTGGGTTTTTTTAAACAAAGCATTACTTCTTAGTTAGTACTTACTGTTCCCGTGACAGCAACTGCAGCTCTGTCCTCCCCAGAAACAAAATGAAAATGAGCCCTTACTCTGAAATGCTCAGTCTTGAGCAGTAACTGCTAACAAAAATACTTAAACCAACCCAGCAGTGGAGTGTAGCATGGGTATTGCCCACCTTGCCCTCAGCTGTGGTGTAATGCTTCAGGGAGGAGGCCTGGGCTCCTGAAAGATTCTGGGTGGGGTCAACAGGTTGAGAGAAAAGGGGTTTGGAATTCCCATCTGACAGAGAATGGCATGTGTGGGAAAAGGCTGGGCTGGTGGAACTCGATGGAAGTTTGGGCAGTGCCAGCAGTGGAGCCAAGGCACTGCAGCAGAATTAGTGCTCTAAAGACAGCAGCACTGAAAATGTGTAAGGCTCTGAGCCTGGGGCATAAATTAATTGTGTTTGCATATGTCCATGTTCAAACATAAAGGCAAGACCCTGCAGATCTAAGACCTGATGGACACCCCTTTTAGCACCACAGGAACTCAGTGGCTGAAAAAGTCATTGTACATAGCCAGTTATCAGCACAAATTTCAGAAGTCCTGAGCACTCTGTGCACACAAGTGTCTTAAAGCTGCACAGGCATAACCCAGGGTGTAAATGCAACACAGTTTGTCTGTGCCAGGACAGCTAAAAAGTAGAGTGGATATCCTGCAGGAAAGGATTGCTGCTCAGCAATGTTAAAATGCCTTAAAGATATTTGCAAGTTGTATCCAAAGCAGTTGTTACAATTAGGAATAAATGAAATGAAAGACTAAATTGTCCTTCCCAAATTCCCTGCTCATCTCCAGTCTGGTTCAACTCTGGAACCTGCCTAGCTCTCTGACCCCCATCTAGGAAGATAATATTGTTATGCGTGTAATAATCATTAAAGTAAAAATATTGTCTGCTTAAAAGTAAGTGTGTTCTTAAGCACTCTGCTGGACAGAGCTAGAGCCCTAGAACCTCATAAAGAAATCATGCTTTAAAATTATGCCTCAGTCTTGCATTAATCATCATTCTCTGAATAATTTTATCTCAAAGATTTTAAAGCCAAGGTGACAGTGTGTTTCAAGGCACTTTGAAATGTCCTGGAATGGCAATAGATAAGGATTTCATATGCTTCACTCTAGAGAGGTTGATAGTAATAACTTTAGCCCAACTAAATGCATTCATGATAGATATAAACATACCTGTGTCATGGCTTTCCCTCAAAATACACAAGGATAATCCATTGAGTGGCATTGCTCTTTAATTATGCCCTGAAGGAAAGTGTGAGTAGTTAACAGTGCATACACTAGAAAGATAATGTTTTAAACTAACAGAAATAAAGCCCAGAGGAAGCAGCATACAACACATTGTGACTGTAGGAGTGAAGAATGTACATCCCCTAACTGCTTACTCCTGCATCTAGTACAGGCTCTACTTTTCAAATACAGCTTTAATGATTACAAAGTAAGTGTGCCAAGGCTGCCTCAGAAAGGAAACATGTTCCTAGTAATAAAATCTATCATTTGACTGCAAGGAGATAAGCACAGACCTTGAAGCAGACATTTTCCCTGGAATATATTTCAATAGAGAGCTATGAGAAATGCTAGAGGTGTTTTGGGTTCATCTTCACATCAAAAATTGCATTTTTCATTGGTATAGCTCTTTAAGGTCAACTGTGGATGACAGTCTGGATTAGAACTGAATACCTGTCACTGGAGGAAAGAATGTCCCATCTGTGTAATAAGCAAAGCAAAACATTAATTTTTGAGTCTAAGAAAATCAGTTATCAACCATTAATGCATAGCGTTTCCAAGTCACCTACAATGCACTGATAAATTTTAGCTAGCTCTGTATTTCACAGGAGAATGAGTCTTCACTCCCTTACACTAGACCAAGTACTGTTTGCAAAGACACTAATTAAGCACAGCTTTGGAAAAGTCTCTCTGGATGATGTCTGACAGTGCCTTGGACAGAGGAGTAGTGTGAGGCATCAGCTGCTCTTCGGTCTGAAAAAGGAACCCGCAGAGACTTTCTGAGGTAGCCATAAATGAAGGGGGAAAACCCACTGAAGTAAAAGCATAGCACCATGTTTCATTAAAAAAGTGGTTTCAGAGCACTGGTCTTTCCCTCCTCTGTGTGCAGCAAACTCCTGGACTTGACTTTTGTAGAATTCTGGCTGTCTTGATTCACCCATCAAACACACACAAAACAGGTTTATGAATTTTTCCTTCTTCAGTCAGTGATGTCTAATCCGGGGTAACCAAGACTGTTAATGTAACTGTATTTCTGTTACTACAAGTTCTTCATGCACACCTGGCAGCGGCTGACCCGCGTGCGGAGCTGTCCTGCCTTCAGGGTCTCTGAGGGAGGAGCACTGACGAACTGCTGGGACTGCTCCACCGTTGTCAACCAGAAGCTGTACTTGTTGGCAAAGTAATGGCATGTTCCCCGGGCACCATTGCACTCAATGAACGGCGTAGCACGGAAATCCTCCAGGCAGGAGCCAGGTGAGACCAGGGACTGACCTCCACCTTCTGCCCCAGCCGCGGTGTGCTGAAATAAAGATGCCAAGTTAAGTGAGCTGAAAGGTACAGAATGGGAGGTAAACAGGGGAATCTGCCAGTTCTGTTGCTAAAAGGAGTGAAACAGGCAACCAAAATTGTACCTTGGCTGTGTGTATCTGTCTTTAGAATCAGGGCTAGAGGGGAAGAAGCAAAGCAACGTATTTACAAGCCTGTGATAATGGAAAACCAGCTTTTCACTTGAAAGTTGGGAACATTTGGAAACAATAATGCTGACGTCATGTTTTTCTAGCAATCTTACACTAATGAGCTTCTAGGAGAGTGCAATGGAAAACGTTTTCCACTGTGCGAGGGGATTAAGTCAATACCGTAGAGCTTAATTAGCGTTTCCACATTTAAAGCTTTGAAGAACAGAGAATATCTGGCGACACAGGGCTAAGGCAGCAGTGCTGCCACCAAATCTGAGCAGGAAAGGTGCTAAACGGAACAAACTGTAACAGAAAGTTACAGCAGCTCAGCTGATGAAGAAGAAATGCACTGGGGCAAGAAGAGACAGAGCTCTAGGCTCCTGTATGTAACTCATGGAATAGACACAGTGACCTCAGCAAAGAGGAGATCTAGAAGTGTTTAAAGCTGCCTTTGCATTAGCAGTAGTATCCTTACCATAAGGAAGGAGTATCCTATCCATAGGCTGCGCCAGCCCAGGGGACACTGTGGGATGGTGATGTCCTGGCTGTGCACAGCCACAGCCTGGCAAGGAGCTTCACATACAGAACAACGACTGATGTACTGTGGGATCTGAACACTGTCCACTGGCATCATGGGGATAGGAGCAGTGGTGGAGAGCCAGTAGGACTTGTCATTTCGGCTGGCGTAGTAGCACACTTCATTGATGTTGCAGTAAATGAAGGGCATGGTGCTGAAGCGAGGCAAACACGAGCCAGCAAAACCTGGAAAAATTGGAGAAGCGATGCAAATCATCTGCCAAACAGTCCGACTCAGACTCAGCAGTGTGAGTGGTGGAAGACAGCACAAGTGATCCTGCTCTCAGTACAGATTCTGCCACCACCTCTCCTACAACCCTCTGCACCGCCAGTGAGGATTGCTCATTTGAAATTTTGGCCTATGTTGTTCATGTTTGGGATAATTCCGTCAACTCACCGAGATCCTGGTTGTGTGACTTTTCCTGCCCCTCCACGTACAATAAGCTGTATCCATCCCACAGCTTATTCATTCCTATGGGACACGGTGGGATTTGGTCCGACTGACTGTGCTTCACTAAAGTGTATCCAACGCCCACACTCCGACCAGGCAGCATGGCTTCCCAGCAACACCTGGAGACAGAACAGGAGTCACAGTTACTAGCACACAGTGTGGACATCAGCTGGCTCTACAGATTTTGGCATTGCCGTCACGGCATTTGTATCAGTCTCGCACAACAAGGAGCACAAGTTTTGATGGTTGTTACAGGAATAACAGATCCAAAAGCAGTCATTCCACAGCAGCACCACACATTCCCTAACTCATTTCATTGCCTGCCTTTGCCCAAAACTCTGGTGCAAATATGTTAGGTGTACCTCACAGTACAGTAACTCTGAGGATCAGAAAGCACCAACCAAAACTTAATGAATTCATTTTTGCTGTTTCTCTTTCTCACTGTGCTCTTCCTCTACTGTCCAATCCTCACAGCTGTGGTCACTGTGAATACTGTATCACTCTTTTAGATCTTCAAGATGATTCCCCACATCCACAAAACATTAAAACCAAAAGGTGTTCAGAATTACACCTAGGGAAACATCAGCAGTGACATCAACAATGACATATGACAGAACTTTCCTCACTGAAGATTAAATTTCCTTCACTGCAGATACAAAACAGAAGACTGCAGATATCCCCATGTCTCCCTAAGGTAATTGGGTGTTGGGGAAGGTCTCTGCAGAAGCTGTAAGCAAACAGAATTCTATTGGTTCCTTCTTTTTGATCTGTGCTCTGCAAGTCATAGTTACCTTCGAATCCCTGTGGTCCTGGGGCACCCACAGGTCCTGGATCCCCAACTACACCAGGTGTTCCAGGCAAGCCATCGCGTCCTTTCAAGCCAGATCTTCCTGGCAGACCTTTTGCACCTGAAATAAAATACAATTATTAGTATCATTATTTCTTCATGTTAATGACTTCACTCCTGCCACCGTATTCCAGAAGGGAAATAGGCTGTCAGCAGCCATGCTGAGAGCTCACTCTTCACCAGCTGTGGTTATAAACAGTCACTTCCACAAGGGACTCCACCTGATCCAATTGTCTGTTAAAGGATCAAGAGGTGCAGCTGAATATTACACACAGCTGAAAATGCAGCACTGAGATCCAGGATAAAGTACTGATTTTAGCCTGAAGTTACATCAGACCTAAGACTCATCTCCGTTTCACAAGATTCCTGCCACTGTGAAAACAAGAATCTCTTGGTATAACGGGCCTAGGACAGCCAGGAGGTGCTGAATCAACCAAAGTTGCTTTGCCAAACAATATGAACCTCAGTGGTGCAGACTGAAGTTCCCAGCAGTTCTCCAGTTATCCTCTTTCACTGACAATTCAAGTCAATCTTAGCGGTGAATCATTTTCATGACCACTCCACCTGCTAACGACCAAAGCTGGCACTGTATCAGCTACATCACAGACTGCTACATCTAACTCTGGAAACCTAGGTAAAAAACACTATAAAAGTGCATGAACAGAATTTATCAAATACATTCTGATAATCAAAAAACATATTTGTACACATTTTGATTGAATTCTTTCCTTGATCAAAAAAATCCTGCAAACCTTGCTAATGCATTTGACAAAGTAGTGCTGTCTTTCCAGAATGATGGCATTTTGGTGACCTGAGTGTATATTTTACCTGGTTTTCCAGCCGGGCCCTGGAATCCAGGATCTCCATCAAAGCCAGGGACACCATCAATTCCTGGCAGACCAGGTAAACCTGCAGGGGCTGTGACTTCTTCTGGCTGTGGGGTTATACCTGGAGGCCCTGGTCTGCCAGGGAGACCTGCACATGGTGCAAATGACAGTGTAATTATCCCACAAAAAACATAACAGTTCTGATGATAATCCTGACACAATGGAGAATAATGCTGGATTAAGACCACCTTTGTACATCAGCACTGGGTGTTTTGCAAAAAGTATGTCAAGCTCTTTCTAACTTATTTCAGTCTCTAAGATTAAACTAAGGTCTCCCAAATAAGCCCATTAAGGGAGCTCTGAAATCTTCCCCAGCCCAAACCATGTGCAATAAATCACAGCTTTTTAAACCATCCAGCACTCACCTCGACGGCCCATTTCACCTTTCAGCCCAGCATAACCAGGATCCCCTGGAGGCCCATCTTTACCTGGCATCCCCATAAGGCCAGGCTCACCTCTGACACCTGCAAAGACAGCACAAGGTCTCAGGGGTCCTGATTCTGACCCACAGCTGCAGCTCTAAGAAACACTGATGGCAGCAACAGCATTTCAGCTCCGAGATGGAGGAGCCCTTAAGGAACTCTGTGCCCATTTTGATGTCCAGAATGGCTTTAGAGCCTCAAGACCAGAATTCCTATGGTTACCTCATTACACTTCATTGAAAGTACTCTTCCCCTTCCTTGAGTAACCTGGGGAGTGTTTGGAGAGTACATATCTTTTCTATTTGGAGTCCACCTTTATGCACAGCACAGAGGGGTGGGGATCTGCCAGCCTACAAAGACAGCAGACAGTTCTTCATCTGGCAGTGGTTCTCCATCCTTTCCTGGCTTTTGAGCTGTGTGGTTTCTCTGAAACCTTGCTACTAAAGGTCTTGTTTGCAGCTGCCCTCTAGCCTCCTCTGGTACAGAACAGAGAGAGAGCAACAAGCTCCCTGCCTTAGCCCAGAACAACATCTCTTAACTCTTACAATCCTCTTAGCCTTTTGTGGAGACCTAAATCCACCTCACTAATGCCTCTGAGCATACAGGCCAGGTGGGATGAAACAGCATCTCCAGTCATTGCCTAGAGAACACATGCAAATGGATAATTGTAGTTGACAACATTGCAGGTGGACACCATCTACTCAGGGAAAAAAAACAAAGAGAAGAGAAAAAAAACACTGGGGACACACTGAAGACCACGTGGAGCTGGCCTCACTTTGCTGCTTTTGGTGTCAGCAGGTAAAACCTGCATGCTGAAAGGGAAGATTTAGACATCAAACTCAGCTGTTACACCTGAATTGAGGCCACACTAACTACCTGACAGCCATTCATACTGTCAAGATGACAGCTGCCAAACCACACTCAGATCCTTTCCAGGCAAGATTACCTTTGAATCCAGATGCTCCAGGAAGTCCAATTGGACCAGTGAGTCCCACATCACCCTTAATGCCTCGCAAGCCAAGAACACCAGGGAAACCTGGGCTGCCTGTGTCACCTTGGTCAGAAGCTGGGCCAGGGGGCCCTCGTGGTCCTGGAGGACCTGGGAGACCTAGAGACAACAGAGTTAATTAGTAAAATCTGTTCCTGGGACAAAGTAAATGCTGGGGCTGACTCCAGTGTGTCTCCCTAGAGGATGATCATTATTTGGATGTCTACATTTCCAAGGGTGTCCTCCTCCCGAAGGAAAAGAACCAGACCCCATCTGCTTTTCTCCACTTAGGTCTCAAACTCTTTAATCCTTTTAACCACAGTAATCCAGCTTCAAATTCTGGGCCTGATCATAGTCCTTGCCCTACCTGGTAGCTAGCCTGGTGACTCAGAAATTCCCTTGGAAAAGGAGAGCAGTGGCTTCAAATCTTTGGCCAGGGAAAAGACTAAAGTCTGAGCCTCTCCCACAAGGCTGTGAGGTACTGAATGGGTACCAATGCCATCGTGGCAAAATTTTCAGACTATACTTGCTGTCAACCATACATACCTGAACTCCCATCAGTTCCTGGCTGGCCAGCATCCCCAGGTCTCCCACGTATATCAGAAGGAATTGAAGCTCCAGGTGTTCCTGGAAAACCAGGCAGTCCCACAGGACCAGGAGGACCTAAAATAAGAATTACAAAGTGAGAGAGTGTACCCAAAGGTCTTCATGGATCTTCACAGCCACAGGTGGAAGTAGTGGCTGAAAAGCATTTATATGGAGAAGAACAAAGAGACATCTCACTACATGAGTGGACAAATTACATATTCTGCTGTTCAGGAGAAGTATAGATGCTTTGAGAACTGTGTAACCAACTGTTTCTCAAATACAGAGCCACATTACAGAATTAACATTTACCTGTCAAACTTCTGGCCACCTTTGTGGCTTCAGAAGTTCTCTTTGTTAATTCTGCTGGCCATGCAACCCATTAACCCAAGCTGCAAAACATCAGTATTTACCCATGTCTCCCGATGAGCCTTTTGGTCCAGGGAATCCTACAGCTCCTCTACCCAAGCCTGGAGAACCTTCTTCACCCTTTGGACCTGGGAGACCTGCAGGTCCTTTCAGTCCAGCCTCACTCAGACCTAATGAAACATGGTTAACAAAGATAAGAGAGCCTATTCAAATTGCCTAATGGCAGTTACATTATTATACAAAATGAGTGGTAATAAAAATTTAGCCATTTACTACTGTCTCTGCTGTTTTCACTAGAGCAACTGAAAGAGGTTTGTGCCTCACATGCTACTCTGGTTGTGCAGAGTGAATTTAAACAATCTGTGAGATGCTGAGAGAAGCATATGACTGTTTTGGTCTTCCCACAAGCTCTCACACAAGAATGGAAACAGCAGTCCTGTGACAGCATTTGCCTGCCAGCCTGTAAGCTGTGTCTCTCAAGAGGACACAACATAGACTCAAGCTTCTGGTCTTTAAATTCCCTTGGGGGAAAAGCTGCAGGGAGGTGTTCAGCACGTCACTCTAGTAAGAGTAAACACTAAGCAGCTCTCTCAGATAGGAAAACTGTGGAGGATCTATATGCTGTAAATCATTACCTTCTGATAGAGAATGTTTTAAACAAAGAAAACACAGGTATTGAGTTGTACACACACAGACTGTCTGTCCACCTTCATGCATAAAAAGGCTGCCATGGATTTTAAGTGCTACTTTACAAGATGACTAACTAAGCAAGTCTTTTTGGTAAGGTCTTTCTCCACCTCTTTAGCAAAATAGAACTACATTCTATTTCATGTGATTAAAAATAGGAAAAAACCCAGCAAAAGCTTCCCAAAAGCAGAATCCAGACTCTAATCAAAGAAATCAGCTTCTGATTTTACTGATGCCTTCCTCAAGATCCATATAATGGAGGGCTCTGAAAAGCAGTATGGAAATATTTCATCACTAAGTCCAAACCAAAGCAAGCATTTGGTGCTGCCCTGATCAACTCTAACATCCACTAGAAATGGAAGAGTTTTATGATTTCATTCCACCAGTTTTTCAGCAGTGACACAGTCCTTCAGGAATTCAAGGAGAACCATCACCAGAAAAGGCTCCTCAACTCCACAGGCTGCATCCTGTTCTTACTGGCATTGAAGAAGAATTTGTTCACACACATTTTCTTCAGGTCATAATTAAATTCAGAACTGGATGAAATAGAGGAATTTTTTAGGAAACACTGCACTCATGATGGAGCAGTATATGCACTTCCCCAGATATGACACTTCTACTACATGTTTCCTTTACCTGGTGTTCCAGGAGACCCTTTTGTGCCTGGCAAGCCATTCAGACCATTTAAACCTGGAAATCCATGAAACCCTGAGGAGACATTGGGAACACATAAGCGAGCAAATAAGCCAACAATGCAGTTAGGTGGAAATGCATAAGATGTTTTATGGAGACCACAACACACAAGAGAAACATGACACACAGGAGAACACAGAATGTGAAGATTTCCTTCACACAATCCCCCTTCATGGAAACTCTTCCCACTGCTCTCATCAGTTGTACCCTCAGTCAACACCCATCAGTGACTCAAATCAAGTGAGAGCCCCTCCCTTTCCAACCACTTTTCTGCTCATTTCTAGCAGCTGGGGCCTGCACAGCATTGCCAAGAACTGAGCAGATTTCCCACACACAGCTGGCCCACACATAGGAGTGCTGTCTGCCTGCTGCAATACACTTGGCCAAAACACTGGTTTTCTGACCCAACTTCTCCCTCCATGTGCAGGCTCCAGATATACCTTTAGGTCCTGCTGTTCCACGAGCTCCAGGGAATCCAACAGATCCTGGCTGTCCTGGAGGTCCTGGTGGCCCAGGGATTCCTCTCAGTCCAGGATTTCCAGGGATTCCTAAAAGCAAGCAGAAAAATACTGCTGTTCTACACATCACATTCAGGCTGAAACAGGTCTCAGCTACATCTTACAGCTTCTATGCATTAAAATATTTCAGCAATAACTTTCACTGTTCTCCAGCCTTTAATCTTGATAACTATTTGGGAATCTACCTGCTAGTTGCACCATGACACAAAGACACTTGTAGTCATCCTTCTGGGTAGGTTTGGCTCTAGATAGGGAAGGGATGGAAGTATTGTGATGAAAGGGCTGTGAAGAAGATGCTACTGCTTGTATCTAACTGAGGCCTTCCCTATTTGTTCATAGATTCCTTTACATTTCAGTTGTGCAAGATTCACCACATTGGGCTGACAGGACAAGGTCACACCTTACACTAGTGTCAAAGAAAATTCCCATCTTCTTGCCAAGCTTCTTGTTTAAGCCTCAGCTGAGAAAGGCCAAACAGGGCTAAGTGAACAACAAGGTGAGGTTATTCCAGTCACACCATGAGCAGCAGAACTTAGATGACTAGTCCAGTACCTGCTGGTCCTTCTTGGCCAAGATCTCCTGGGCCTCCTTTGGGTCCATTTACCCCAGTGTTTCCTGGGTAGCCTGGTTCACCCTTGAGTCCTTCTCTCCCTCTCTCTCCTGAAAGGATAAAAACATACAACACAAGTCAGACTGGAAGAAGGCATGAAAAGGGTGAGAAACATGATATACTAAGGTTGCAACACTTATGTCTGTTTAGCCATCATCTGGGCCCTGTGCTGGACATCCAGGATGCCAAATATCAGTGTGAGCTCACAAGTTCCTCCTCAAAAAGTAAAGTGGGACCCAGTGTTAGAATTGGTTTGGTCTCAAACATGTTCATTATCAACCAGACTTCTGCCCCACCTGGATTTCAGACTCCTCAAATCTCTCTTCCAGAAGAGGGCTAAAGTATTACAATTTATAGATTACAAAAATACCCTTCTTGGACAATGCCATCCTGTTTAGGCTCTTGGATTTTGTATTTTTGAAGTGAGAAATCAAGGGCTACTTCACCTGGGAACCCTGGGTCCCCTCGCTCTCCTTTCACTCCAGCAATGCCA
>NW_008661267.1:22751-29646 GCF_000695815.1 Acanthisitta chloris
TGGAAAAGAAAGGAAAGGCCACTCTGTAATTGACTGTGGGCAGTAGTTTTCAGGGCTGCTCAATAGCCTTGTTTATGAAAATGAACCTTGCTGCCTCAAATCCATGGAGCAAAGACAATAGCAAGTGATGCACCTGAGCCTGAAAATGCTTATAATCAGCAATGGATGTAGATCCACTCATGAAAATGCGTAAGACCAACATTTACAGAGAATTTCATAATGTCCTGCACTTTATACTTTTACCACAAGGAGATGACAGAGAAGGGTGCCTCTTGCACAGTCCAACATGCTTCACACAGTGCTGTGGCCAAATTTGCAAAGGCAAATGATTTAGGCTTGGGACAGGTCTTGTTTGAGTGAAGTCCTTACAAGGGGACATGTAGTTTGGAGCCAGTCACTGGAGAGCAATGGATGCTTCCAGAACACTACTCATTACTTGATGTCATTAATATTGACACTGTATACTGAAAGACCATGCACACCGTGAAAAATTTCTTACCCTTTGGACCAGGGAGGCCAATAGGTCCTGGGAATCCAAGTGTTCCTGTGATGCCATCTGAACCCTGAAAAAAACCCCATTTTATTCTGGCTGTTCCAAGTTTGGGAAGAAATACTATGTAAAGTGTCCTTAACAGTATGAGCCAAATAAAAACTGTGTGGAAGTTTTGTAAGGAAACATCCTGCCAGCTTCTGCTGCTTCAGTACAGAAGTACTGATTAGAACACAGGATTCTCCTAAGAGCACTCAAAGAAGATGAAGATACTTAAGAACACAGAAGATACTTAAGAAGATATTTACCCTCTCTCCTGTCATTCCTGGAAATCCTATGATACCATGTGCACCCTTCTGTCCTGGCAGCCCAGGTTGTCCAGATGGACCAGGCAAGCCTGGGTCACCATGAAGACCTCTTTCTTTGCTTGCTGACCCAACTGGACCAGGGAAACCAGGTTGTCCACGGCTTCCTTGGATTCCTTTATCACCTGGGTTACACAGAAGAGTGTATTTTCATTTAATAATACAGACATTCAGCTCATTTAGGCCAATTGACCTGTTACCCAAAGCTCCCCTTAAAGAGGAAGAAGGCATGGCATTAGTTCTGCAGAATGGAGCCTCAAAGGAAAACTGTTTTCTCAAAATTCCAAACAGCCATATGGAAATCTTGCTAGAATGGGAATGGCAGAACAGAAGACAGTGATACTGCAGGCACTGTCAAAAGGACAGACCACACTCCACTGACAACAAGCCCAGATACTGAACAACTGATACTGGCAACTAAGTACAATGTTGTGAAATACCTCTAGGTCCAGGGAAACCTCCAAGTCCAGCTAATCCAGGATCTCCTTTGTCTCCTTTGATTTGCAGTGCCTGTTCTAAAGTCCCAAGAACAGGAAGACCAGGTGGACCTACATCACCTCTGTCACCTGAAGAAATAAGAAGTCAGGAAATCTTCTTGCAAAATAATGTAGCAAAGAAAGGGTATAACTTATTATAATTGACCCAAATAGAACTTCCACATCTCCTGATGTGAATTCATCAGTAAGTGCTCAGCATCTTTGGCAAACAGGTCAAAGTATTTCATGAGAAAGAAGAGAGTGCAGTATTTAGAAGGAAGATCTCAGACACAGACATCTCAGAACTGCTTCCAAAGTCCCTCTGTTGCACAGCCTGCAAAAGCCATTCAGCTGTATCTCACCTTTTTGACCCTGAAGTCCCACAACTCCAGGGATTCCTTTTCCTCCATCTGTGCCAGAAGTTCCTTTAAACCCATTCACTCCAGGGACACCAGGCAGTCCTGGCATGCCAGGGAAACCAAGCAGGCCAGAAGACCCTTTCTCACCTGCATAGAAATGTTGAGAGATAGAAAGGATAACTGAGTCTCTCCTGGTACACTGCTCACCCCCCCAGCTGGCAGGTAAAGGCTGCATGAGTCTGGCCAGTCACCCAAATCTGGGCAGTCAAACTTCATGGCACAAGCACAGCACTGCCACTTCTTTCACAGGTCTCCACTCATGATACTTTCAACCAGCACTTTTCAGTTTACATTTGAGAGCAAACCCAACCGACTTCTAAGAGAGCAACATGCAGTTCCATAGCTCTATTGCTCTCTGCCTAAAATAACAGAGATTTATTCAAGCAACCAGCTACTGTATTGGTGCTTAATGACCACACAGATTGTAAAGTTTTACTTTTATTCTCTCCCTTCTTTCTATAAAAGAAAGATTTTAGATTCATTTGCTGTTCATAATTTCTTCAATTGTATTTTCTTTCTATCCTGATTTACACAATCCTTTGTCCACAAGGGCCTGAGACCTTCAAGACAGAATTCCTTATGACCATTATTTGATAATTAAATCCATCATTCATAGCTCAGCAGTCAGACAAATGCATTCCAACACACCTGGTCAGAAGGAATTCATTCTCTTCTGACATATTGGGCCTAATATCAGTATTAACAAGATTATTTTTTGTGGACATAGTAAACTCAAGACTGAAACACACACCTTTGGGCCCAGAGAAACCTGGACGTCCATCTTGACCAAAAGATCCAGGTGGCCCTAAGAATCCTCTTTCCCCAGGAGATCCTGGAGCACCATCGAGACCTGGGAAGCCTTTCATACCAGCAGGGCCTTGTGGACCTACATCCCCAGTCATGCCTTTGACTCCAGGAAGCCCTGAATCAATACAAGAAAGAACTCAATAGAGTGTATCACACAAACACTAGGACAATCTGTGGCTGCTTCCCAAGCGCTTTAAACACAGCGTTGTTTTAATGACAAATGGACCTCATGGCACATGCAGCCTACTAGAAGGCATAAAGCTTAGAATTGCAAAAGCATTAGTCATCTAATAATAAAATACCTATGAAGAGGGTTACTGCCTACATCACTACACAACTGGCGAGAGTGAAACCCCTTATGATGTATCCGTTTTTGACTACCAGACACTAACCTGTAGTGCACAGTCTTACCTTCAGCATCAAGGTGGCCAAACCAGAGTGGGGAGCATCATTAATGCCAGCTCTGCTACCTACCCCATCCTCTGGGTAAACCAGAGTTCAACTGGAGAGGCTTGTTTTCACAAGTTTCTTTTCCACCTTGGTAGGTAAAGTGTAATTCTCAAAAGAAAATTGCTCACTAAAGGAACCAGCTGTTTGTGCTGTCTCAAAACCGACACCATATGCACTGTTTTGCCTCTAAATGTTTCTAGCTGAAGCTTTGGAATGGTTTACAATTTGAAATAAAGGCTCAAACCATTGGAAACAGAATGCTCAGATCCAAAGGAATGAAGAGAATGAAAAGTCAAGTGGCATCTGAAAAATGGCATTTGCAGCAGTAGCATCCAATATTTGAGCTTTGTTATACTCAGGGCTTAAATGTTTTAAGCTATAACCCAGTGTTTCTTTAAGCAGCAGAGGAAAGAGCTGCCTTAAACACACACACCTAATACCTGTACATATTAAAAATTTCCTCATAGGCTTGAGGATTTGCTTCTGTCTGAACATTCTCATTACAATGGTTCTTTGCCTTCTGGTTTGATTGGCAATGATAAGGGGTATCACCTATGGTCAATGCAATTCTTGTAGCATTAAAAGCTAGGTTGTTAGTCCATGAGCTTTTATGCTACACTGCATTTTCTCACCTTGACAGCCTATGTGAAGAACCCATAACCAAACAGTGTGACATCAGAAATGGAGAGTTGATGATAAATGGAATAGAAACACGGTGAAGGAAAAAACAGACAAAATATGTAAACAGAAAGAACAAGGGTACAAAAGAAATTAATGATTCAGAGAGACAACAGCTGCAAAAAAAAACTTAATTATTTGGAGCTTATCATCCTAAAAATGGAAGGGTTTTAAAAACAGCTGAAGAAAAGTCATATATGGCACACAGTCCATAAATATAAAACAATAGACAGGCAAAGGAAATGTTAATGTTAAAATAAAAAAAAATTAAAACCTCTATGATTTTAATCTCAAACTACACCACTGCTTTCATTCATCTGTTGCCACTGTGCTCCAGCACTGCCATTCTACATGATAGAACAGCACTGTTATGTCTCAGAGTTCTGCCCCAGACCATTACATACCAATTCCCAGGTCCCTCTTTGCTTGGTTCTCAAGAGTTGCATATATTGTTATGAGACAATCTAGTCAGTGCAGCTTAAGTGATACTGCTCTCCTCAAGTGGTGGGGTTTTCCCCTTAAAGTGAAGGGAAATAAATTTCTCTTCTGCCTCAGTGCAGAGAAAGACAGAGAAGACAAGAGCTTGTACTGAGAAAGCCAACAATTTTTCGATCTAAGCTGTATTTCAAGCAACCTCACACAATAGAAATTAATGGTCATGAAAATGGGAAATGAAGATTAGTCAATGACCCAGCCAGCATGCAAGAGCAAAGGTGTGAAAAATATCAAGCCATTTAAGATGCTTTCTTCTGTCTTTCCACTGTACTTCCTACAGCTTTGGGGAAACATTTCTAGGCAGGAGTTGCCCATCAGTGAGAAGCAACAGGCCCAAATTCTGCACTCTATTGCCCTTAACCTGAGGTAAGAGCTACTTCTAGCAAATGCCAAATCCCTCCCACACTTCTTCAACCATGCAGAGTTCAGCTTAGCTACTTGTCTTCATCTGAAAACATTACATACCTGGTGCTCCTGCAAGACCAACTGACCCCAGGGGCCCTGGCTTTCCCTTAATGCCAAAAGGACCTCCAGGACCAGGAGGACCCCGTAATCCAGGGACACCTGAATATCCTGGATGACCCTGTTCACCTTTAATACCTAGAAGGCCTGGTCTGCCATCTAGCCCTAGGAACAGAGAGATAAGGAGGTTACAGAACAAATAAAGCAAAATTCACACTTTTAATTAAAAAGTAAGTTTTAATAAAAGCCTTTGAGTTGCATTGTATTCTAAAAGAAAACCAGCATATCGCCACCTGTGAGCAGCTCAGAGGAGCTGCAGTATCTTAAAGAGATGGGAGAGAGGAAGGATCTTTGAAAGACAAACAGTTTGATATTCCCAAATACAAGCAGTATCAGTGCTTACCTTTTGGTCCTGGAAATCCAATATCACCCGTAAGCCCTTTATCACCTGGGAGTCCAGGTCGGCCATGTTCTCCCAGGGCTCCACTCTCAGCACCAAATACATCTCCAGGAGCTCCTTTAGTTCCAGCTAAGCCTGAAGCACCCATTTTCCCAGGCAAACCATCTGTTCCATCCAATCCTGGAAGCCCTTGAGGCCCTTGCTCTCCTCGAGGTCCAGGGAAGCCTTAAAGAGAAACCCAGTAGAAGTCACTCAGCAGAAGTACAGAATAGCTGCTTCCAACTGCATCTCAAATGAAATCAACATTTAAAAACTTTCCACGCAGGAAAAAGTAGCTTGAAAAGTTGCAGAATGTTTCAGTAATGAATTAGAAACAACAATTGGTGATAGAAAGCGATGAAACTATTAAAAAAGAATTTTTTTCTTTTTCTAAAGAAAGCAATACTGCAGGATTGTCTGGGAGCTGCAGCTACTCAAAGTGCTCCAAGTTTGTTTTCACCAGATGGCAGATTAGACAAAAGGACAAAAAAAAGGAGGCAGATGGCTATTTCAGGCTACAGACAGGCAGTATCTAACCACCAGTATCAACCATGTTACAGTCATCACACCTTTCTTACTCTGCTGTTACAAAGCACATGATGATTGTCTCTGGAGAAACAAACTGCTGACTGTCCTCTTTTCTTCCAGCAGCAAAACAGTGTTATAGGCAGATAGTTAGTATCTTGAACATTTCCTTTGTTTTCTCCCAAACTGCAACCATTTGCTTCATTTGGAAAGAGCACAATGAAACTCACAATGGAGCATTATGAATGTGCAAAGCAGAAGTGGCCTAAAAGGTCTGATGTCTCTTTTGATAAAATATTGTACACATTTATTAGACAATAAAAACAACTCCAGTAATGTCTCTCTTACCAGGTTCCCCTTGCAAGCCTATTATTCCTGGTGACCCTGGCTGTCCTTTTGACCCATGTAATCCAGGTTGGCCTGGAAGGCCAGAAAAGCCTTTGCTGCCTTTGGGACCTAAGGGTAAAAATATATTAATTAATAATACTAATTAATGACTAGTGGAAGACAAAAACACAGCACAAGAAAACAGGATCAGATCTTTTCTGCAAAGACGGTGATGGAAACACTTGCTGGATACACAATTTTAGCTAAATAAAGTCTCAAAGCTATGGCTTTTTCATGAGCTATATAAACACAGAAACAGAGGGTTTGTATTCAGGGACTACTTGAAAGGGAAAAAATGGTGCATACATTATGAACTTCCAGGGGATTTAAGCCTAGTCACTTTGGGGAAAAAAAGGACATTGTTCTGCCAGTTAACTCTCTGGGATAACTATCGCTTGGAGGAGGATTAATTAGGAGGTATTATTTTCCTTGAGGTATAAGTGCTTCTTGGTAGTCAGCCAGTGCATTACATCAGCTTGTTTCCCTACCTGGCAGTCCTGGAAAGCCTGGAGTCCCTGGGGGCCCATATGCTCCAGGAACTATGCAGGGCAAGGTGATACCTAAAACAAAGAAACACTGAGGTTGCACACAGCCCCTTTCAGAGAGATGGTCAGAAGAGGAACATCTAGTATCCAGATGTTTTTTACAGGACATATCACAAGTGGCTGTGAGTGAACAGCACATCAAGCACTGCTGATATTTGGAGCCTGGTGATTGTCTGATCTCATCTCTACTACCGACAGTAAAAGTTAGCAACTATTGCTGTGGACAACTTGTAGCACGACACCCATGGCTCCCACCCAGCAACCTGCCCTCCCCACGGCAGGGGGTAAGCAAGAGGCATTGAGAAGGCAGGCTGTGATCCACAGCTTAAGGTCCAGGCTCAGAGCTTTCAAAGTCAG
>NW_008661267.1:29688-40507 GCF_000695815.1 Acanthisitta chloris
GCTTGTTTCTAAAGTGTATGAAATCGGTATTCTAAAATAAATGTGCACGTGTAAGGGAAAATATGTATCTAGAGAATACTGACAGGTGTTTAAAAACCTGTCATCCAAGAGGTTAGGGCAGAGATATGTATGCATGGGGGGTGGAAGAGCAAGGATTCTTTTATTTCAGCCTTACTCTCCCACTGCTTCTTCTACAGTGTCAGACTAAGAAATGACCACATGACTTATAAGTTTATTAGCAGCAAGCAAGACTCAGCAATTGCAAAACTCTTTCACTGACTTCCACCTCTCAAAAAAAGGCTCTGTTTGTATGAGCAAACGCTCTTCAGTGGAATGAAATTTATGTAATGAATGAAAATTATGAAATTTATTATCAGAGACTCTAGCACATCAGACTTATCTGAAAGATCTCCCACACAAAATAAAAATTTTATTTCTGGTCTTCTGCAATCCTATGTGAGCCTGATGCTGAATGCTTTATAAAATAAAAAGTTGAGGTCCTTCTCTGAGACATTTCCTCTTCCCATGTACAACAAAGAATGACATTTTTCATAAACCAAACATTTGGGGCAGAACTGGCATGGAAAGGGAAGTTTTAATTAATACTGTTCCTGTCACATCACAAGGCTTTAAGAACTGTCTTACGTGAGTTTTTCAAAAATACCTCTGAGCAATAGCATATTCTGTATTTTACACTATTATTCAGCAGCAGAACACTTGAACAATGGGTATGTCATGCAAGGTTAACAGAAATGTAGACAGGACTGTTTCCTTGTGTGCTTTGCAGAATTGTGTAAACAAGGCTTACTGTAAAAATTATATCAGCAAAACTCTACCTTCCCCAGCTGCTTAATACTCTAGCTTATCACAGTTTATATAATAATATCTGAGGGTCAAGGAAAGTAAACAATTATGAAACCATCATGTCAGGCATAAAAGTGAAATATAGGCAACTCCAACATTTTTGAGTAATCTCATAATACCAGGTAGAAACAGCCTTATAAAACACTGAGCTAGACTGCAAGCAAGATGGTTTCACCCTGGTTTACTGCACATGGTGTGAACTCAAGCAAAGTTTCTCAGTGGTGTCTCTGACGTGGTAATTTCAGTAGGTCACAAACTCTTTTTTGCCTCATTTTCCCAAGAAGGTCTTTCAGTCTAGACAGTATAAGAAATGATTATTTCTTCCACCCACCCACATTTCTTCAATATTAAATGAAATTAATCCACATCAAAGGGTCTTTTAATGTATGCAAATTATTTCCTAGTATGAAGGGAACGATGCATTCACAAGTTTTCTTACACATCTCTATGGAGGTGCAAACTGAACTGGCTAATGACTTATTCACACTTTCCCACATATTTTGACTATAGATACTCTCCTACAAAGGACCATTCATTGTTCCCAAAGCTTTGATGTAGCATTCATAATAAGCTGGCTTCTGATGTGCTCCACAGAATATCTAGAGTTCACATCATGCACAGAGCATTTTACTTTTCCTTATCTCACAGGGCAATTTTAATTTAGCAGATTTTGTAAGAGACAATTTACAGAACAAAGATGTTAAGCATTCATAGCTATGAATTACTAAAGCTTTTAGCATTTAGCGTGTGACTTGAATTGGAAAAAAAGCTTATGCAGACTGTTCCTGGGGGACAGTAATGCTAGCTGTCTCCTCACCCCATAACAACAACCCAGCATGACACTGGTGTGAGGTAATATGCCATCCAGCACATCCGGAACCTTCCCAGCACTGCTCTGGCCTAGCTCTCACCTCCCTCTGGGTTTGAGATTCCTCCGCCAACTCCTCACTCTGCAGTGGTCTTACCACCAAGGTTTTTAAACTCAGAACATCAGTTTATCAGTCCAGAAACCTATGCCACAGTATTTTGCCTGCCAGTACATCATTGACTTTGCATTACTGACAGAACAGCAAACCTAGAAGCCCAAGTATACACAGAATGGAAAATACACTGAAAATCAGCAGTGACAAAGGAAAAGTACTGTTTATCTTAACTCATATTTAAATGGCTGACATGGAATCAAGATGCTGGGGTTATCTCTCTGCAGTCATTTTGTGATGAAAACACTTTCCATAAATGCTTCACATATGAATGTCCATGTAACTCAGTCTGAGAATGAGCATAAAACATCATAGATGAAGCATTATCAAGCCTATATTTACTTACTGTATCACTTTCGGCACATGTAATGACACACCAATGCCTGTGCATTCATACAATGTACTACAACTTCTTCTAAAAAATCTGGAGCTCTCATTTCAATAAAAATAGTAGTTCTGAAAACTGATTCAGATGTCTCAGGTATCAGTGAGTTACTATTTTTATATGTGTAATAAAGTAGGATGTGCTTTTTACAAACATCATTTTATCATTCTTCCTAACTACCTTTGGTGTTAAATGGTTCTCCAGCAACAGTCAGTGCACAGGTCCACCTAACACTCAGTATTTGAGTACCTCTTGAGTATTTGTTGCTTATTATCTGTATCCTCCTGAACATGACAACCTGAGAAAGCTGTGACTGCTGTGTGAGGTCTGGTGAGCACACAGACCAGTTACAATTAGTTTAAAGAACAGTCTTTAGCCTAATGCAATCTCCTGGCCTTTCTACAAGCACAGCAGTAAGTTGACTTCCATTTGACTTGTAGCAGCTTTGCACCTTTCCAAAATAAGAGCAGACTCAGCAACACCTACCTGGAGGGCCTGGAAGACCTGCTTGCCCTGGAAACCCATCCATTCCTGGGTCACCTGGTGGTCCACGAAGTCCACTAGGGCCTGGATACCCAACACCAGGAGAACCAGTTTCTCCACGATGGCCCTTGGAGCCAGGTAGTCCTGGCAGCCCTTTTTCACCTGGAAAGCCTAGTCCACCATCACCCTGTGCACAGCAAAGACAGTTACAGCTGAAAATCAAAGAGATATAGAAAGAATATACTCCAATATAATTTTAAAAAGAGTTTGGTTGGTCCTGCGAAAGGTTCAGATGAGCCTGGAAAGGTATATGGAAACCACTGCAAATTATCCATCTTTATTTCAAACTGCAGGAAAACGCAGTGACTATTAAAAAGATTATGTTATGTTGTATTTGCCAAAACGCAAATATTACATATTCTGAAATATTTACTTCCTTTCTAATTAAAAAGAACCTGGTGTGATTTTTCTGTTTCAAGATTTCACTCATGCCGCAGTGTCTTTTAGGACACAACATAAAACAGCATTAGGGTCTACCCCACTACTGAAGTTTATCTTTTGACTGGGTAGCCAGAGGCATAAGGATTGCCAGTTATGAATCCTGACTGAGCTTTCTATGTTTTTGGAGATTTGTTACAGGGCTAATCAGGACTAGTTAGCCAGATCTGTCTGTTGGCTCTGCTCCTTATTCCAATTCTGAAGCACTGCTGCTAAATTAATCTGAACTTACTGGAGGGCCTGGTGGGCCTGGCAAGCCTGGAAGTCCATCCCTGCCAGGAGTTCCTGGGATGCCTGAAGGTCCTCTGGGTGCTGTCACACCACGGTCCCCACGAGCACCTTTGCCTGTTGCATAGGATGGATCCCCTTTTTCTCCCTTAAGGCCTGGAAGACCTTGAGGACCAGCTGAAGCCTACAGACCAAAAGATAAACCCCCCCCCAGGAATATGAACATGCAGAGAAAAGGCTTTGCTTCTTAAAATTGTCATATGAGGACAGGACACAATGACTGGAGCTAGAAAAAAATCTCCGAAGGGTTTCCTATTGTATGCATTTACATTTTTCCAACTATTTCTACGGTCACTACAGCTTTACAGTGGCAAGTCAAATGCTGGTAATAGTGACAGCAGTCTTGTATGGCATCTAGGAACATTCCATCACTCATAATATAACAGGACCCAGGTACTAAATCTTCCCTGTTCATTGGTATGCTGAATTTATTCACACAGATAAAGATACTCTGAAGACCAAAGACTGCTGTCTTTATAGACTATGACTTTCAAAAGTAAATACTTGCAATGAGCAATGCTCAGCACTTCAGAAAATCCTGTTGCTGTTTGATTAAAAAACACAGCTCAGCTCTCACTGACTTATTTAGCATACAGCAGTTAGGAAGCAGACTGCATCCGCGATACACAGTTTTTATAGCTATGAGCAATGACGTGGAAAGATCTCACCATTTGACTTTTCAGGTCTTCTCTCCATGTACATGTACATCTGCTCCCCCAGCCAGCCCTCACTTAGGAAGAGCCCTTAGTCTAATCCATGTATGTCTATATCCAAGTCCTGGGATGAATAACTGTTACTCTTTTTCTCTTGACTGATGAATGTGTAGTTCTCAAAACATAAGAACCTTTTCTTCTCCCGTTTTATAGGCAATAACATCTCTACTTTCAGCTTCTTTTCACAGATCAGTTTCTATGTTGCCTTTTCTTTTTTATAAGTGCAAACATATAGAAGAAATTATGAAACAAAAATCTTTTCTGTTTTCACTATATTCAACACCAGCAGTTGCACATGGGCACTTATTCTCCTTAATTCATGACAACTAATAGAAACTCTTCCTGCCTTACCGGAGGGCCTCGCAGTCCTGGTGCACCCACAGTGCCTGGGTCTCCACCAATGCCCTTAGCACCAGGCACACCAGGGCTTCCCGATGGACCTGGTGGACCTGAGATGCCTTTTAGACCAGCTCTTGAAACTCCTCCATCACAAGCACAATCACCTGCCTCTCCTGGAAAATACAGTCAACACTCCAAACTCAGTTTCATTTGGATAAAGACCCTTTTCAGCTGCAAGAGCTCCAAAAGCAGTGTTTGATTCAGTTAAGACAAAGCCATACTCAAATGATTTGATTTTGAGTCCTCTGCTCAGGCAACATGAGGACCAAGCAAGTGGAGCTCAGGTTTTCTCCAGTTTGATTCATATGCAATGCCCATCACCAAACTACCATGTGCAGCGTGAACCTTAACACTTCTAGACCTCTTCCCAAAGGACTAAATGTTCCTAAAAAATGGGTTTAGGAGAGATTTAGGGAACCCTGGAGGTTTTTAAAGAGATAGCTGTATGCCAGAGAAAACAAAGCCATACTCCCACTTGCAGTAGGTTACAATGACCCTCAGCTGAACCATTGTATTTCCCTGAATTGCAGCAGGCCACGGGTCCAAACAATCACCAAGCAGTGACACCTGCATCAGCACGGCTTTTGCCACTGGTTCTGCCACACACTAAGACCTAAGTTCTCACAATTTTTAGCACAGAGGAGAATAAAATTAAGTTTCTCTGTCATTTCCACCCTGTATTGCAAAAAGCAGTAAACAAGATTTTATTTCTAAGTCTCATTATGTCTTATGGCTTTAAAGTATAACTAACTTACCTAATTTTCTGGGTAGAGATGTCTACCTGCCTATTTGCCTGATCAGAGTAGGAAGTAGAAATATGATTTTGCTGGCAGTGCTGGGCACAACTCTCTAAAATTGTAAAGTCTGTTGGCTCCTTTAACCCATCTCAAACTCCTGTGGTTTATCATAAAGACACTTCCAACTCATCCCTTAGGATATTAACCATGGGTAAATATCTTTCCAAGGTCCAAGGACTGCTAAAAGGCTACTCCAAAATAAGAGCCAATTACCTTTGTAGCCCTTTGGACCCAAAGCTCCTGGCAGCCCTCTTTGTCCAGGTTCCCCTGGGGCCCCAATCCTTCCATTCAGGATCATCTCTGGGGAGAAAGAAGGGCCTATATGCAGAAAGAAGGCAAGGAAAAGCCATGAGAAGGCTGATTTCCAGCTCATTACTTACTTACAATGTCAGTTATGTAAATGACAGAAATGGCACCAGATGAAACTGCAATTGTGAAAGTTACACAAGGAGGTGAAACTTGGTTGGTATCACTGGCTGCAGTCCTCTGCCATGTTTGCTCCTAGCTCCTCAGACAGAAAAGCAAAAGCTCTCACAATGTGCATGCAACATTGTGCAATAACATCTCTGCTTTAGGGTTAGGGTTAGGGTTAGGGTTAGGGTAACTAACCCTAACTTTAAGGAGTTTCATTCCTCTACCTCTACCTACTGCACTTTTTCAGACTTAGCAGTTGGCTGAAGAGCTCACCAAACCATGAACGGGTGGTATAAAGAAGGACAAATGACTTCTCATTCAGTGGCTGCAGCTCAGGAAGATAGTAATATCAAGAAGGTTAAGGTAACTTTCCCTGTCTGTCACTTGATAACTGTAGGATTATTTTCTGCATCTGGTTATATGCTGAATAGAAAGAATGAAACATAAGCAGCGGAAAGTGATCTAACAATCTAAAACTACACTGTCTGAAAACCCTTCCCCTCAGTGACAGCAGTAAGATGGAGTGCTGACCAGCACCGTCTGATCTTCCATGGAAACAAACTGCAACCATCAGCTAAACACAGCTCCAAGAGCTTTACAGACTCTGCAGAAAAACGAGCCACATTCCACTAGCAAACAGTTATTGATAAGAGACCACTTATTTCTTCTCCACAGAAAATCATTTCGTCAGACCATGCTCATTGGCTCCACCACTGCAGTGTGCCCTGTCTTGAGTGGTTGGCTCTCAAAAATAAAACAGGCTGTTCGAATGCAGCTTATGGCAGAATGGTAAAACACAAAATTTAGTGAAATCAACCCTTTTCCTGTAATACTCAGTTTCTGAGGAAAACAAAACAAGGCATAATTAATCAGGACATCCACACAAAAGAACATGAAAAATAAAATCACATATCCTTAAGTCTGAGAACTCTCTTCAGGCATCCTCTCTGACTCCTAGTACCCAAAATACCTACTCACAAAACAGACATTTACTTCGGGTGTTCATAAGGTCTATGGTCTACTCTTTAACTAAGCCAACAAGAGGCCAGTCTAGAACTTCAAAGTCCTCTGTGTCATAAATTGTGTCTACATAGTCTTGTGCTTCAGTCTCTCAGGCTACCACTCTTAATAATTAGTTCTGTTTTCTTACTTCATAGGAGTGGCTGCTGATACATATAGAGATATATATACATATATATATATTTCAGTTTGAGTTACAATCACAATGAGGTGATCTGAGACAAGAACATTTAAGATATACAGATGAATAATCCTTACTGGCAAAGAACTAAATATATAAATTATTATTTGCCTTGTTTCACTCTGAATCCAATATAAAAATAGATGTATAAAGTATACATACGTGGTGGCCCAGGCAGTCCTGGTGCTCCTGGCAGACCTGGTAAACCATCTCTGCCTGGAGGGCCTGGTAATCCAACTGTTGTTCTTCCTGGTTCTCCCACTTCACCCTTCACACCAGGAATACCTGGAGACCCTCCAGGGCCCATTCCATCTAGACAACAATGACACAATGAGCATCTCTCCACCACCAAACACATTCTAGTGTTTTCAGTGTTATGGAAATTATTGTTGTGCCCTGAACTGCAATCATGTTAGCACAAGCCATTTTATAACTGCACACAAATCCCAAAAACTTCACAGCACTGCATTTAAGTCCCACTGATCAATTAGACTATGTAAAACTGAGGGGGTTCTATTTTCTGCTTTCCTTTCAGTGAGATGATTTCCTTTGTAGTTCCTACTCTCTGGATCATTGCAGGCCAGAACTTTACAGATGACATTCAAGTGAAACAGAAACTTTTAAGTGAGATCTTCGATGGGACAAATGGGTTCCACCTGCAGTGGGTTTATCTAGCAAATCTGTTAGCACTTTATTGCAAACATGAAAAGCTATTAAAAATTTCAAAAACATTCATTATGATTTAAAATTTAGGAAAGGTTCTGCCAATCAGGTCATTCAAAAAGGAAATCAAACAAGAACCTCCTATGTACACTGCTACACCAAATACTCATAGAATCATCAAGGGCGGAGGAATCACTAAGTCCAACCTTTAGTCTGCCACTCTGCTGTAACCCCTAAACCATACTCTCCAGCATCAGATCCAGACATGAAGACTCACTTGAACCACAACAATTGTGGCACTAACTCTGTTCACAACCAAGTCAACACAATTAGCTTCCTGTGTGCCATCCCTGCCTCCCATGTCTCGTACAGCAGTCTGCAAATCAGCCAGCTGAAGGAGCAGGGAGATGCTTGCTCCAATACCTTCACCACCTTCAGGTCACTACCCAGACACTTATCAGCAAAAACCACAGCAAACAGCCTGCTAAGGGCACTGTTAGCAGCTGCTTTACCTATCTCAAGACCTGGAAACCCTGGAGCTCCGGGAAGGCCTGGTAAACCACTGATCCCTTCATCTCCTGGAGGACCAGGTAATCCCGGGTTTCCAGGGTCACCGGGGGCACCTATTGGACAAAGAGGAAAACAAGGAAGAGAAAATCTCATTAGAATTTCTGCTGAAAGACTGTTCAATCCATTACCATAGTGGCCACTGATCTCATGGATTGCAAAGGCTGCAAAGCTGTTTGCAGAAATCCTGTTAGACAAAGTTAATAATGGGGACGATTCCTCCTGAGATGTTACAGAGGTTGTTTCAAACTTGACTACATGTGAAGGAGGATGAATAGGAGAGACCATACAATTTTTCCCCTTACCTTTATGGCTTCAGAGAGTGTTCCTGTCCAGGCCTAATTCAGCTGTGGCATTAATTAAGCTCATTTTCTCAACAACATTCTTACCACATTGAACAACAAATAACAGCAGAATGACATTTAAAGCACCCATTACCAAGCAACACAAAGAAGCCATTTTTCCTTGGTACACTGAAGACAGACACAGGGTAGACACACAACACTTCCCCATGCTCACACACAATCTGCCTCCCAGGAAAGAAATTTCATTCTACCATGAAACATATCATTCTGCAATGTGGGGATGAAGAGCTTTCTGTAAACTCTGAAGTTATAAACAAAGGACCAAACAAATCTGCATGCCAACAATACAAAAATGAAAGAAAAAATAACAAGGGATGGGTTAGACCCAATATACAATGTGGAAAAATGGCAAAATATAGTAAGAAAGAAAGTCGGATCAGAAAAAGTGCTTTAGGTGAGTTCCAAAACAAAATGGAAATGTGTACCTGAAATGACTACACCTTCCCTGTCAATAATGACAGGAGGGCCTGGGGGACCGATGTCACCTAATTCACCCTGCAGAGAAAACACATTCACACCACATTCAGATGGGGATGGAGAGGAAGACTGCTTGTCAGGAATCAGACTGTATTATGCTACTGATGTCTGTGGCCATTCACTGACTAACCATCATTCTTTGTGTTGGTGAAGAATTCACTTTGTTCTGCTATTCATAATCATCTGCTGTCCTGACTTACATCCTTCCTGTCTGATGGAACTGATGGCTGCTTCAGATAAGATGGTTACTACTATCCAACTATCCTCTGAAGGCATTCCTCAATAGGAAGCAGGGAAGTGTATGTACAAAGTATACTGAAGAACAGTTAACATATCTGCACATTGACCAATATCAGGTAGATGATACCTGTACACCTTGTGGTAAAAGCCAGAGAGCTGCTATGAACATACTAATTTTTAAAAGTATTCATGCAGCTATCTGTTGCCTTGGAATCCTGAATTTCAGTAATAGAAGCTTCCAGGAAAATGGATTCCTCCATAAAATCAACCAGATAGAACAAGCAAGTTGTGACAAACTTCAGTGTTATTCCTTCCTCTCACTCTAACAGAGTATCAAATCCTTTTTGAAATAGCAAGTGCAAAATCTGACTGTTATCCAAATTGCCAACATATTTATCAAACAAACACCATGCAGTGAGCCAAGGCAGTGCACATTTGCTGCATCTTCCAGTAATACTTCTCTGGACATAAACCTGTACTACTAGTTCCATGTGCTCTGCACAAACAAACCCTTCAGTACTTGATTTCACATGTCTGCCAATCATATACCAGTCCTGGTGGCAGATCAGTGTTTTTCACAGCAAACAAGTATCCAAACATTTTCCACTCAATTTCCAGCTGTTTTACTGCCCAAGTGAGATATCCAGGAAATATCTGCTGAGCATTGTCTATCTCCAGTGAGAAATTGAACACATTATTTTCAGACTTGTAAACACATGTAGATCAGCAATCTAAGACTTCAGACAGCCTTGCCAACTGTCTTGATATTCATTTACTTCCATCTACTCTTGCCTCAACTGTCCAGTAAATACAGCATTGGTGTAAGGATAAAGGAGACCAGAGGGACTATACCTACAATTCTAAGTCATGAAATTACATAACTGAACATTGAAAAGGTATTAAAATACCTGAGTGTTCATGGTTCAGCAACCACTCATTTTTATGCGTAACAATAAAGTAAACAAGGAACTGAAACATACTGAAAATTACAGGGATACAGAGGTAAAGAAGAGGTTTGATTTGGGCAATGATACTTCTCATGCAAATATCCTTAAAAAAGCAATGCTTTAGTGAGAAGTTACCTTCATGCCTTCTACTCCATCCAGTCCTGGATAGCCTGGAACACCTGGATGGCCCTGCAAAATCACATAGGGAAGCATTGACACACAGTGAGACAATAAGTGGCATTATTTGTTATTTGGGACATCTGCAGTGCCTGGACTTGAATCACAAATCTTTGTCCTACCATTGTCCTACCAAACATCTGAAGAAGAAATACAGAGAAAACCAATGGCATCAATTTCTCAACACCAGAGATCCTTCAGGTCTCCTCAGGCTGTAAAGATTGTGAGAACTTGTGAGCAGGCAGGAGGGTGTGCAAATCAGGAGGATACCTTTAAGTTCTCACAGAACTATAGAAATGCTTGCAGAATTAAGAGTCTAGAACATTATTTTCCCTGCCCTATACGCTTTCCCTCCACTCTT
>NW_008661267.1:40532-43346 GCF_000695815.1 Acanthisitta chloris
TAAAGTGACACTGCAGCTCTCTGGGTCTCCATTTCCTGGTAGCATTTTCAGGGACACCAAAATTCCCTTTCTGAGGGTCTGATTGAAAATCTACTGTTCATGTTGAATAACATCTACAGACTGGCCCAGTATGGATTGCAAGTAGCCCCCAGTATAGCCCACACACAGTTGACAAACCTGTCATAAAGGGCTTGTTGTTAATGAAATAATTTTAACATATAGATATGGATTAGATCATATTGGAGAGACCGTCACATTCAGCCTATTTTGGAAAGGACATACATAAAACAAAATACAGAAGAAAGTGACTGAATTCCAAGATGCAAAATGAAAATAGTGTTTCTGAAGTTGGTTTCTAGAACAACTTCCAGTGTTGTATCTAAAAATGAAGTGCTTTAACATGTTTTCAGCCACTAGATCACCTGATCATTTTCACCCCCAATAGTAAAAATGTGGGAGAGGTGATTGTTCCAGGAGGGAAAATGCAATTTGCAGACTGTGGAGGTGGGGCCTACAAACATGTAGGGTTAACTAGAAACACAGTTTAAGGGATCTAGAGTTTTACATGGACTTTCTACTTAGCTTCACTATTTTAATAAGACAGGTGCATTCAGCCATCAGAGAATTTGGAGCCATTAGATAAGGAACTCAGTAGACCTTCAGCAGTTAGATGACTTCTGTAACCATAAGTACAGTAAAAAAAAAAAAGAGATTTCACCTTTCTCCCCGGGATTCCATCAGATCCATCCAGTCCCAAAAGACCCTACAACAGCAAAAAAAATTAACTTTCAGAGGCTCCATTTCAGTTTGATCTTATTATATCAGGCTCCACATATCTCAGCACCAAAGAATAATAAGTTAACTGATAAAAGAAGTCTTATCTTATTTAGCCACTGTCTTTCTAAACAGTTTAAGCAAGTCATGGTGTCTCAACTTACTAGGAAGTTAGTTAGTTAGTTAGTAATTATATAGCTATAAATCTTAATGTAGTTATGACTTTGTATCTGACAATTTATTCTGTACATGCAGAACAGAATGCCTTGGTCTTCCTGTTGTGTATAAGCACATCTCTGCAGGGAGATGTGGTGGTTTGAAGAATCTGTGGCTGGTGTGTGACTAAACACACCATTAATTTCCATGGCTATCTATTGGTTCTCTTGTGTGGCACTGGCTACTATGGGACTCAGTCCTATGTCTGAGACTCTTACAAGCTTTGGGAATGCCTCTGTTGACAAAGGCTCACTCCATGTGACTGAGAACAGGAATTTAAGGACTTGGTGAAGTTACCTACCCTGCCACCGGGTAAGCCTGGCACACCTTTTTCTCCTTTTTCTCCAACACCTCCAAAGCCCTGAGGAAAAATGTCAACATTAAATCTGTGATCTGTTTGGAAGTGAACAGCACAGTCCTAAACAGAGTGAGCACAAACCCATTATTAATATAAACAGCACAACAGAGAGACAAGGGGAACCGACTGTTTCTGCTGGGACTGTTTTGCCCCAGAAAGAAAACCTGTATCAACCAGACTTGGCAGTACATGCAGTACAGTACCTACTTTATTCCCCATCACTTTCATCCATTTAAATCATGGCACATATCTCAGTAGCAAATGCAAGTGGCCCCATGCTATAGACAGCAAACACCTTCCATTGCTACTCTGTATTCTATTCTACACTTAGAATTACTTCAAATCTCATTTCTTACCAGCAGCAGCTCAAGGGAATGCTCAGAGCATGCTTTTCACTTCTAAAGCCTAAGAATGACACAAACCCAGCATTTTCACGCTCAACATTTGGAATTGTTTGGTGGTTTTCCCAGTCAGCAAGAAGTATCAAATCCAGAGATAGAACACCAGGGTTTAATTTCAGCAACAGTTACAGCAGTTAAGCAATTTTCAGGCTTCAATCTTAAAATATCTTATGGTTGTGCATAAGTTTGCACATATGTTCAATTTCACCAGTTTCAATGGGTCTCTTGTGATGCATAAGCTAAACATGCATATAATGGAACATGCCCAGAAAGGCTAATAACAAACTGTGCTTCATGCACAGGTTTTTCTTGCACGTATTACTATTAAGAACATCTGTACATTGAAGAAACTGGCAAACAATTTATGTTATTAGTCAGAAGTTCCCCAAAATATTTATTCCCTAAACTTATTGAAACAACCTCTGTTTACAAAAAGTTATTAGCTCTCTGAAATCCAGGGATAAATTGTTGTTCTTGATTCATAGAGAAGATGCTACACATTGCACAGTTTACGAGCACTAATGTTAAACAGCAAATTTTAACTGGGTATATACAGACAGACAGAAAGAACTGTGTGTGCTTTACAACTTTAAAATAACAAAAGATATGTTTAGACATAATTAAAGGGGAAAAAATAGGATTTTTAAAAAAATGCTAGGCTGTCTGTGGGAAACCAAGGAACACTGCCATCATATGGCCATGCCACAGGCACAGCTGTGTGCAGGTGTCCTTTGCAAACAGCAGATACTGAAGTGCTGCCTGCTTTGTAAATCTGTAGTAGGACAGCATTATCTTCTTGTAAGGACAGGACAAAAAGCTATCGGATTAGAGTTACACCCCTCAAAAAGTCCTGTGGGCATTTTAATCAGATTTGCAAAGTAGTGCCTAGAAACTCCTGTAGAGTCTTTGTGAGCTATTCAGAGGGTGTTCAACCATCTAACCCGTATTAGGCACTTATTAAAAACACTCTCTCTTGTTGTATATCTGTCTATCCTTACCGGCATGCCAGGCAATCCTTTGACTCCAGGGAATCCTTGAGGGCCTGGCTCACCCTGACAAAGGGAA
>NW_008661267.1:43362-56976 GCF_000695815.1 Acanthisitta chloris
CCTGTGAAAGCAAGACTTTCCCCAATCCAGTCATCATGTTCCTGACACCTAAAGTAAGGCCTTGAAATTTGTTTGTTAGCAAGTACACTGGATTTGTGTAACTGTGTGCCAGATAAAGTGTCTCTCAACACAGTGCTGGTGCAACTACATAGCTTCAAAGACCACTGCTTGGGAAGTGCTGCTCTACTGTCCCCCACCGCTAGAAGTCAAACTAGAAGCATTTCATATAGTCATCTAGGAAACTGGAATGTGCACACTACTTCAAGGAAAGAGGCAAAATAACACAGGATGAGATAGCAATGTGTTTACAAACCCAAGAGTGAGCCCAAAGGAATGGTGTTTGTTTGAATCTCACCTCACACCAGTGTAACTCTATCAAGTACAGCAATCTCTCTCATGACTTATGCAGAGGCTTAGGCAAACTCAGATTGGGCTCCCAAACCAGATTAATTCAGTATGCCTGAACATCATGTGTGCTGAGAATCTTTAACTCAAGATCCATATAGCTTTTACAAAAACACTGATGACCCATATATGTAGCTCAGTAAATGTCAGAATAACAAAGTAAAGGTGAGAAATCTGATTATTTCAGAGTAGTGAGCACCAAAGCAAAAGAACAGGAGCTTTCATTTCTCTAAATTGCTTTGAGTTTTTTTGCTTCAGCTGACACAATTTCATAGGTCCAACAAAAGTAAACTACCATTCATTTATTTTTAGGATTAATGCTGAAAACTTTTTAAAAACTTTTATATTTCTCCTTCTGGGGGGTTTGCATTCTCTAATGGTCCACAATGCTCTGAGCTGAGACTATTTTTATTTAACAGTCATTTGGCAGATTAAACTAGTACAGAAAATTATTTTGGTTCGGAAATATAACAGCTCTCACTGTCCAGTAATTTCGTTCATTCTTGAAAGAAGGAGGATGTGGAAAGGGAGAGTTTGTAAACTGAATTTACAGACCTTTTCTCCTTGCTTCCCTTTTGGAAATCCCATGAATTCCAGTATTCCAGTGGATGGTGGGGGACCTGGAGGACCAGGCAGCCCTACATCGCCCTGTTGACGAAGAGGAAGATATTAACATGGTCAGACCATGGTTGATATTCTATAGAACTGGCCTACAAATAAAAAAATAATCAGTCTAATTATATCTCATATATGTAAATCTGTGTGCCTGAATGCTGGCACAGGAGTTTGGTCATGGAAATCAAATGATCAGACTGAAATCAAAATGAACAAAATGCATCTGTATCCAAAGACTTGTGGATATGAAACATGGCAAGGGGGAAAAAAAAAAGCTCAGCTTTTGAATCAACAGGTAAACATTCCAGAAAAACTTTGGGGAGAAATATAAAAGAAAAGAAGGAACAATTAGAAATGTAGAATGCCTAGAACCAATTTTAATATCACCAGAATCAAGCCCCAAATTGAGAACCTTAGCAGCCTCATTACACCAGTGTAATTTTGCATGGAGACCTCATAGTAAGTTTTCTGTGAGGAAACACTAGAGTATTATTTCATGTTCTTTCCGTAACAGAACAAGTTTTACCTACTTTTTCTCCTTTCTCTCCTTGAAAGCCTAATCCCATGTTACCCTAGGAGAGAAAAAAAACAAGGATGAATGAATGATAAACCAGTAACAACAGCATCACTATTATCTAAGCCCACAGCACTGTTAAAAACCCAACAATCAGGTGCAAAAAGAAGATGGGAAAGGGAGGTACTTACTTTTGGACCTGGTGGCCCAGGGGGACCCACTGGACCCTAAATGTGAACAAGAGTGAGATTTTATTTCTTTTGCCTTAATTAGGATGCAAACAATTAAAGCAATGCTGGGATCTGCAGTGGTATGTGAACTTTTTTGCCTCCAAAGCAAAAGCAATACTCATGGTCTTAAGTCTTCCTATCTCTAATAGCATAGTCCTTTGGCACTGCCACTAATTAAGAGCAAACTTCAGCTTAAAATCAACAAGCATGTAGTTTGTTTTTACCTCTGCCCAGTGGAAACTCTTGCAGAATCTTGAAAAAACAACTCTTTAGCACAGTTCACAATAACAAAGGCTCCAAACATGCAGAGATCAGCCTATTCCCTCTAGCTCTGAGACAAGGCAGCACTCACAACAGCGTAACATAGTGTTTGCAGACAGCACTTGAGCTTTGCTGGAGCCTTCATTCATGATTGCTGCTCTAGATGCTCCAGAGAGAGGCATCTGCTCCTGTGATCAGACTAAACTATCCCAGATAGAGCAATCTGTTCTTGAAGTCAGCTGTGCTCAGTCCTTTCAGATGCACATGCACTTTTGCTCATTGTCATGACAAATACAGACAAGGAGGGTAAACTGCCAACAGTTTGAACTGTTCTACCAATAAGTGCAACAGTTGAGGTCTCCTACCTGCAAACCTGGTAATCCTATAGGGCCTGCAGAACCTATTGGACCTGGAAAACCTTTGGGGCCCTATAAGAACAACAGAGAACAAATACAGAATGTGTAGCATTTACCCCATCAAACCCCACCAAAGTGAGTCTCAGGAATCATTATGCAATATCCCTTAATTAAGCATGCCAATTTAAATACTGTAACAATCTATTTCATATTATTAGATGCAGTTTTTAAATCAAAGTTACAGGGTTCAGAGGTAGAAGGGAGCTTGATTTGAAAAAGGAGTAATGGAATAGACAATAGGAAAAATCTGACTTCCTCTACCATAACATTGATCCACTCATAGCATACCAAAACTGGAATTGCTCACACTATTGGTATCACACATGTAAATCCACATCCCACTAATGTGAAAACTGTCCTTGAGAACCAGTACACAAAAATGTACCTACTTAATATTCGTTAAAGTCAGAATTTCCCAAATTTAGTAACTTACAGCAATTCCATCCAGTCCAGGAAGACCATTTTCTCCCTAAAAATTATAAACGTTGAGTAAAATTACACAACATTATTGCAACAAACTATAAGGAACATCAAGTTTTCTCTAAACAGAAATATTCGCTGTTAGCTAATATTAGATCAAGTGTAAATGGGAAAATATTTTTTAACCAGTGCTTCCATATTTGAATTGGGTAACAGAGAGCTTCAAAAACTCTGGAGAAATTAAAACCATTTTATTTACATGCAAAAAGAGAAAGTAAAGTGCCATAAAAAAAAGCATAATTGTAAAAACACTGGGAAATACAGTACAAAAACGTTAATTATAAGACCATATAAAATATGCAAAAGCATATAATTATCATATAAAATTATCTGTATTTCCCATAAATACAGAAGTAAATAAAGACCTATTTAACTTTTACCAACTAGTGTATATAATGTGGGTAGAATTTTAGAAGACTTTCTAATTCTGACCAACAGTGTCAGTGTCTTATACGATGGAGTAAATTTCTTAATATTCGCAACATTTAATGAAGCACCTAGTTGCTAAAGATTGTTGATTTATTCCAAACTTAGTACTTCTGACAAAAATCAAAACCATAGTAGGGTGGTGAGTGTTTGTTTCATGGTAATGAAGAACCAAATCTTTTATATGAGAATATTCAAGGACCTATTCAAGAAAATAGTTTGCATTTTCTGTACAGGAAGCAAAATAAATTAAAACTACAGACTTGATAAGACCTTTCAGGGCAAGTGCCTTATTAAATAGGAGAATAAAGTCTTGACTTCATAGCCACAAACATGAAATACTACGAATGGAATATGATATTTATGTATGCAAACCAAGAATATGACTGATTGCTTACTAGTACCTTCCAGTACAAAAAACACTGGGAGGCACTTGGGATCTCACAGTCGAAATCTTAATGTGCACTGAGCAGTAACAGGATGTGCCATGTCCTAGCATCCCAGTATGGGATGAACAAGATCTCTGCAAAGACCAAGCAATTCCACGTTCTGACAGTATTCTGTGTTGTCATTAACAAAGTTATTATAAGGGCTTTTTCACAGCTCTGCATTCAGACATGCCCAGGACACCCATGGCTGACACCATGAGCAATCAAACCTGCAGTATCAGCCCTGCAGCCTATAGGACATCAAAGTGTTTCTTGTACTGCATTTTCTCCTATGTAATGACAAGTCTTACCTTCATTCCTTTAAGACTGCCTTGAGTAAAAACAGGTTCTCCTTTAAGTCCTTTTGGGCCAGGACGACCCTGATTTTTAAAAATAAACAAACAACAACAACAACAAAAGTAAAAAATAAATTTCTAGAAAAATACTGATTTAGTTTTGAAAGAATCTATATTCAGCACAATAAACAAGGCAAACTCCTAGCTCCAGCAAGGTGTATGCTGCTGGTATGGGGTTTTTTTTGCTTAACTTCAAAAATAACCACTTTTATAAAAGACTATAATTCCCCAAAGGATCTAACTAATCCTACTACCTTCACTTCCTCTACAGTCAATACCTCCACAGGCAATTCATCCTGAAAGGAAGGGGGAGAATTGCTCTCACGAGTACCACTCTCTGTAAGAGGGGACTCCAGATGAATAGATCAGACATGTAACTTTAAGGTACCCAATGCAGGCTAGATGAAACTCCAACCTGGTGGTAGAAAAGTGTTTTCAAAAGTAAAATACATACCCTGGAAAGGAAATCCTACTAACAATCAGTGAGTCTGAAGGTTCTGGCTATCTTAAGGCCTGAAGGAGGGCATCCAAAAGTTGATGCATAGAGTTGAACATGTCATAACATCCTTTCCTGAATCAGCATTCACTAACTTGAAATGCGTCAGGCAGAAGATGTTTGACATGTTCTTCTGAGCTAGCTTGAATACTGCCAGTGACTATAGTATAGCTGGTGTGGGAATACACTGAATTCAGAGGATCTTAACTTTATCCTCAGAATGGAGCTTCAATAAGAAAATTATACTGAGCTCTAACAATGCTAATAAATTTAGGGTTATTAGCATTCTTCTTAAGTACTTGGCAGTTAATTCTCCAACAATGTGACATAAAGAAAATAGTGGCTTAGTGATTACAGAACACCATATCTGAGCTGGGACATACGGGCAGTCCAGGTAGGCCAGGAAACCCATCTGATCCAGAAATGCCAGGACTCCCAACAGTACCATTGCAGCCATCGAGGCCAGGCAAACCTCTAGGTCCAGATTGCCCAGGGTGACCCTGTGTAAAGGGAAAAAGAGAGAATGACTGACAGGATCCATTGTTTTATTAGTAATACTGTTGTCCCCAGAAAGCTGTATCTTCCTTCCCAAAGGGCAACACAAACAAAAAAAAATGCACAACTAACTCCCAGCCAAGTTCAGTGTATGGCAGAGTGCAACAGAACTAGCAGCTCCTTCAGCCAGCACTGTTTGTCCTTCCTAAAGCTTAAATCCTAGAACATTGACTGCATTCATCTGATTACCTTTTTCTCCAAGGGATAATTTTCTGAAGTACATAACTTGTGCATGAGTAGGTCCCAAAAGGGCAATACTCATCCCACAGCAGCCTGAAACATATGGCATGTAACACAGTGTCAAACAGCACGCAAGTGTGCACCTGACACCAGGAATGGAACTTACTCATGTGAAAACAAGGGCAGAGTCAGACTCAACAATACTGAGCATTTATAATTCCAATCTGATTAAAGTTTCACTGACTTCTCTTCCTCTCCAGCGTGGATTCTTTCTTTTAATAGATCAACAGATGTTTAAGCTCTAGCATCAGGCCGTTCAAACAAACCAGCTTTTATTGTTATATTAAACTTAAGACCTTAGGCAAAGCAACTGGGAAAAAGACCCAATTAAACTAACACTATTTTTCAAAAAGTATTTGTAATGGTCAATTATTAATCAAGCAGAACAGAATACAATTGTACCTAATTACGATTTCATACCTCTTATGCCCTATGAATTTGACTGGAGTTTAGTCAGCATGGTACTGGTGCAAAGGAGAACAAAGTTTGAGACTTTAGTTACTTTTTCTTCAGTGTCATAGGGGTATGTGAGGGCAGAATGCAGAAAGGCAGAACTGTCTGTCACATTGCCAGGTTTCAAGCAGCTCCTTACTCTAAACCCCTTTTCAAACAAATGAGTCCTGTGGCACTCAGCATTTTGAGGCAGGATGAAAGATTAAACTCATAGAGATAGTATCAGTAACTTGACAGTTCTCTCACTCTCTTCTGTACACGGTGATCTTGACTCATCCCAAAAGTACTTTTGTTTGATCCCAAAGATTCATCCTTAAGATATGGCACTAAACATGCTATGACTCACATTAGGAAAGCAAAAAAATAAACATGGATAAAATGGAGATAAAGCAGAACATTAACAATCCTTCATGCCTGACACTTAAACCAAAGCACATGTGCACGGCTAAAGGTCTTCCTAGCCCAAGCCAATAGCATATGCTCTGACCAAACTCAATGAGAATTTTGCAGTAATGTAAAGCCTTTTATCTAATGATCTTTAAATCATTGAAAAAATATGCGAATGCTATAATCTTCATTTTATGGATGGGAAGCTGGGGGTACACAGTAGGAGTGTGACTTTCCCAAGGATGCAGAGCAACTGAGGCCATAGTTATGTAAATACTTACAGATCACTGATCTCAGCTGCTGCCAGGAGGGCTATTGCACACTCCTGCTTACTCACACCTACCTCCTCCCTATGCTGGCATAAGCATAGCCAGAATAGGTGAGTCACAGCAGGTAACAAACACAGCAGGGAAACAACTGTTCTGTTTCTTAAGGGAGCTAATTTTCAGTCCAATGAAGTCCTTGGTCCAGCTTATTTGGCAATTGCATTGAGATTTGTATCAACATAATGGAGAGAGCTCAGATCTGCTTTCTGTCAGTCAATAAGGTACAAACTGAATGAATGTCAAGTGTGTCTCAACTACAGGATGAAGGCAGCTCACCCAGACAAGTATAAATTTGAGATTTAGCAAGGCACGGAATGAAGTCATCCCAAAGCATTAGCATCAGACACCAGTGCATTAATAGTGCCAGTTGCTCTGATGATTAAAGTTGGTTTGTCAAAATACCCACATGTGATGTGCAAGCAGGGACTTGCCAGGCCCTGGTAAAGTGACAGGAATAGGTTGAAGCACCAATTTATTGCCACTTACATTCATCTCTTAGAAATTATTTAATTTGGTTCCCAAAACTGGAACAAATCAGTGGCAACCCACTCTCCTCCGTCCATGCAGGATGTCATAGCCAAGAGTATCAAGTCTCTGACAGGGCAGGCTGTGACTGCAGAGGGAGGCCACAGCAGTCAGTGTCTACCAGGTCTTTCACTTTGTTTATAGCATCAACAAAACCAGAAGCTATGTGGGACAAGTGCACATGTATCTGGTTACAGCATAAGGTGACCAGCTGCAAGGTTTAGCGAAGCTGAACAGCCAACATCTGCCCCTCAGAGTGAGACAACAGGGAGCCAAGCTGCTAAGGTTTTAGTGCTGGCCAAGAGCCAGCCCGTGGCAAGCAGCTGGCTGGTGGCCTCATGTCCTGGGAAATGCTTTGGGTGAGATCTTACTCTTGGACCAACATAGCCTGTAAAGCAGCCCAAAGGATTTTGGTATCCTCTTAATATGTGAGAATGGCTCACAGAGAGAGGACAAAGTATGCTGACCACAGTGATTTCTTACGTGTGTTAAATAAATCCGTGCCCCTGTCACTTAATCCCGTGGCATCTAAGCCTGTGGTTCTGAGCCAAAACATGACACAGACTGACACACAGGCACACACAGACACATGCTGTCTCTTTTGCTTTAGGGAAAAAAATGCACAGGGTTTCCTACTTTCTAGCTAATCGGCTATCAGAGTTCATAATGTTGTAAGTACCTTACCTTACTGAACACCCACGACTGACTTCCTTGATAGTTATAAAGTCCTGCCTTAATTGAACCTTTTACCCAGGGATTTAAAATACTGATTTAAAGAGCTACCTTGACCTGAAAAAATGGTGATTAATAGTTTCACTGCCCTCACTTACTCTAATTCCTGTTTTGGCAGATGTGTCAATTCAACATAAGCACATCAAAAGACTAAGGCAGGAGGTTTTCATAGGCTTCACTCAGACATGTCAGGGTGACTAGGTTACAGATCTAACTTAAAACACAGGCTGGAGAGACCACTTGTGCTCCCTGTTCTCACAAAAGGAGATATTCCCTGTGAAACAGATAAGGAAACTTGAACTGGTTATCTAGGCCCTCACTTTATCTGACTCTTGGCTTGCACACTAACACTGTGATTCCCAGGGGCCTCTTTTCTAAATCAAACAGCACAAAGACAATCCCAACAGGAGAGCTCAACAAATAGTTAAACCCAGAGAAATAAATGCAATTAAGGGTGAATACAAAACTAATTGGATAAACAGTTTCAGGACTGCTACAGCAAAGTGGCCTTTTTACGGCCATCACCAAGAGTGTGCATTTCCTCTAGGAGAGTCACAAAACTTTGCCTCTTCACGTAGCTCTAGTTTTAATGGTACAGACAAGGGCTCGTTTGTCATCAAAATATTTCTTCCTTCTAGAACTCCTTGGACAGTTCATGAAAAGCTGCATACATCTCCCAGCTCCAGTTCCAGCCTTTGTCAGAGGTGTCCTTGAATCTTGTCCTATATGAAAAAATAAACTTCCAGAGTAGGGCTAAGGATTTGAAAGTTTCTTCTACAGCGTGACATGAAAGTCTAGCAATAAACACATGTAGCTGCTGTATTTACTAGGTTAGAGGGATTAGTCAGGCCAGCTGCAACAACATGATTTACTTGCCACCAGCATTCTCCAAGGGAACTCTGTGGAATATCACTTCCCTTAAAGTCAATAGTGGGATACCCCTCTGAATAACAGCCTTGCAGTCCTTTGGCCATGATTAAGCCATACCTGCCCACGCTAACATACCTGCATACAACAAAGAACCTCTCTTCATATTTAGATGTTAATTCTTGTGCAGAGATAGCAATATATGTTTACTTCTCTCTCTCATCTAACAACACACACGAGCTCTCTCCTTTGCTCTGCATTTCACACATCTGTATAATGTGCATATTTTCATATACCCTTTACAACAAACCTCAGCTACTCCCTACCCTGAAATGCAATGGCCAAAGTAAAAATATTTTCTCAAGCAGTGATGGTTGCTATTTTCACCCTATGATGGAAGTATTTATCTCAGTGGCTAGGATGTAAACAGTATGAACTAGTTTCCCCCCTGCCTCTTTTTCTGCCCTGGAGTTGTGGCACAGAAGAGCTGCAGTGTTGAGCACTTTGCTGTTCATGAACAGCAAAATCTGCCCCTTCCCCATCACACACCTGCAGAATACTGTAAAGCAGACAGAGTGGATCTGCACATGCTGGAGATTCTGAATCCACTCATGTGCCACCTCTACTCTCTCCTTGGAATGCCTGTTGCTGCCAACTACCTGGCAATAGCTGTTGCTGTGTCTCTGCCTCCACTCATTGTTGGGAATCCCCCTTCTCCAGAGGCTCATCTGAAAAAATAGCCTGAGAACAGCACGTTCCCACAGTGTGTTCAATTAAATTAAGTATTATGGGAACAGCTTGTTCTCTTCAGACCTAGAGAGTTGGCTGGTGGTAAAAGAAAAAAAATATCAGCAAGGGAGTAGAGCAGGAGAGAAAACAGGCAAGGATGAGCAGAGGGGGAGTGAAGGACAAGGGCCAGGAAGGAACTGGAATCAAGCTCATTTACAGGGCCAACTGTGCATTTTTAGCCAATCTATCACAATTCAGTTTTTGATAGGGAGTAAGAAAACACAGCTCAACTGTTGGAGCTCCTGGCCGGCTGAGAAAACAGGGAAGATGAAAAAGAGTATGAGTATAGTCTGAAGGCACAGTGTTACAGAGGAGGGAAAAATTTCATCAAGAAAGTAAAAACAATTCTAATATCAGAAGGAGAAAGCAGGATGAGCTCAACAGTGTAAAAAGAACAAGGAATTTTGAGGCAACTTCTAAACCTGGCCCCGTTAAAATTCCCCTAAGGTAAAGTAAGACATCTTTGCAAAAATCACTGGGAAAAACTAAAGAAAAGCTGGCCAAAATGCTCTAGGCACATAAGTTTTTGTAAACAACTGTCACTCAAATGTTAAAGTTCTAAAGAATGAAAGAAATGAAAAATTCCTGATGGTCAGGGAAAGTAGCTACCTACCTCTATCACCTGACCTAAACCAGAACTAGAACTTAGTGGAGAGTAAGGATTCTGTGGAGGGCCTCAGCTCTCATCACTGTTCAGACATCTAAAAATGGTCTGAAGCACAGCTGATCATGCTTGTTTGACTCTCTGAGGTCTCTTTCAATTCTATAAGTCTATGATTTTATGATACAGTGTTTTCTAGACATAGTGCTGAGGAAACATGCTGCTGAGGGAACATGGCGCTGAAAGAAAAGCTTATCAATGACTCTCAGCCTCACTCCCTGATATGTATCAACTTCCTATGATCCTATAATAGGATCCAAACCTCTTACAGATTAGCATGGATCACCAGGCAGACTAGCAAATGGGTATTTTCCTCCAAAGAGAAGCAAGCAATTGCAAGACACACAGTGCATGTGCCAGGACAGTCTAACTGTGCTTTTGGTTGTGACCAAAGTTTGTATTTACATATGCAAACTTACTGGGATCCCGTTGATGCCTTGAAATCCTGGAACTCCCATTGGACCCTGAAGAAAAAGAGTACACATTATATTTTGCTTCCATCAGCCTGTATATTCAGTTACCTGTCAGACATTTTTCATGCCAACACTTTTGGTCTCGGACTTTAGCTTTCAAAACCAAAAGGAGGAAACTATCTCATGCAGAGTCTCTCTGACCTCAGGTCAGTGAAGATAGGAACTGAGCATCTGAGCTTGACTGGATGCCAAATGAGTGTTTCAGGAATGTTTTAATCAGGCAATTTAAAGTAAAAATATAATCCCTTACTGCACATCTGGGGAAAACAAGATGCCAAGAAAATCAACAATCTGGTATAAGCTTAACTCTCAGTGCCATACTTGATTTTCCAAGACTTATGTGGCTTTTGGTCTATACTTGGATAGGACCCTCCCAAGACATGCAGACCACAGTATTAACTTCAGACCATCACTGCTCGCACTGCTATTATTTACCATAATTTGTTGGTTTTACTGCTGTACCCTGGATAGTAGCAAAACAGTGTAAGCAGAATATCCAGCCTAAGTTGCTATTGCTTTGGAAAGGTAAAGTATATCGCTTCCACAGGGGATAAAGAGAGAATCTTATGGCATGCCAAATTCAGTGGATAGAAACAGAAGTTTCTGGAGTCAATGAGGGACTTTTTTCAGGGCAAGGAAAACAGTTTCAGTCATTAAAGGCCAGTTCCTATCCTGAGTTTCTGTGTCTCGCAAAATCTGGGTTTAATGATTTCAGTGTCAACTGCTAGAATTATGACAATGCTATCACTCATATTGGCACTCAGTCCTCGTTTTGAATCCTCTCTTGCCTTTCAGGTGAATTCAACACTGATGCAATGCCTTTAATTGTAATCTTTTTCAGTTTACTTAGTTCTTTGTCTTATGAGAAAGGGTGACTAGAACCCAAACATGCTGACTAATATTAAATGAGCAGGGGGTGTATCTGCAGCATACGAACACACCAAGTTTCCATCTATCTAGCTCATCTCTCACTAGTTGGGCAAACAACCTCTGCTCAGCAGGTCCTGGTACCTAAACTACATGCCTTATTTGCACACATGACCTGAGCACTTTGCATCAAACAGACTGGCAAGATGCTCTGAGATAGTCCCAGGATGCAAGTCTGTCCTCATGTCCCAGACATCCTTCAGATTTTGGAAATCAGGCCTAGCTCCAAACTCATTTGATGCTTTCTTCCTAAGAAGAGACAGCAGAAGAGATCCTAAGAACACTGAGACATTGCCATGTTTGCCTTTCTGCCCATTTATTGACATCTACACTTTATGGGCTACTCCATTTAACATGGCATAGTTTATAATATCCTTTCTGTTAGAAATAACTTTGCATCTGCAAAACTGAATTGCAGGTCTCATTTAGTATCCATTTCCTTTTTTTTTTTTCTAGATACCAACTCAGGATCTTCTACACAGGAAACAGCTAAGGGTCTCTCTGAACACAGTGTGAATAACACCCATGTATCCCTGGACATGTGAAGTGAAAGACCACTTGCAACAGCAGCACTTGTTTGGCTATGGTTCATCTACCAGGATGGCTACAGTGTTCAGCAGCTTTAGGATCTGTATTATCATTCAAAAATAAATATAGATAAAACCCTAAAGATACTATCAAAATGCTGTTGTGTTCTTACCCCTGGAAAGACAGTACAAGATTATCTTTATTCACTAAAAAATATGTATGAGGCCATAGATCTATTGTAGGGACAGAAAAGTCACCATTAAGCCTACCTTGTCACCTTTCTGTCCAGCTGGTCCAGGGGGGCCCACTGCTCCTCTCTCACCTTTTGCTCCTGGCAAACCTTCTGGGCCAGTAAATCCAGGTGCTCCTATTGGTCCTTGAAGTCCAATTGGACCTGGTCGACCCTATCACACAATAAAAATAAATCAATGCACCATATTCACAAACTCATTTGTAATTACTCTTTATAACTCAACTTTTAATACAATTTGCTACCTCTGAAGGTCATTAGGACATCCTAAAGTTTTTCCCTGTACATACTCAGATAAAGAGTTTTTAGAAGTTATTTCAGGAAAGTCACAGAATCATAGAATAGAATAACAGAATATCCTGATTTGGAAGGGACCTGCAAAGTCCAACTCCTGATCCTGCACAGGACAGTACCAAGAACCACATCATGTGCCTGAGAGTGTTGTCCAAATGCGTCTTCAACTCTCTCAGGCTTGGTGCTGTGACCACTGCCCTGAGGAGCTGTTCCAGTGCCCAAACATCCTCTGAGTGAGAAACTTTTTCCTAGTCTCTAACCTAAACCTCCCCTGACACAGCTTCATGCTATTTCCTTGGGTCCTGTCATTGGTCACCAAAGAGAAGAGATCAGTACCTGTCCCTCCACTTTCCCTCATGAGGAAGTCGTATACTGATATGAGGTCTCCCCTCAGTCTCTTCTTCTCCAGGCTGAACAAGCCAAGTGACCTCAGCTGCTCCTCACATGACTTCCCCCCCAAGGCCTTCACCAGGGCTAACTTCATAGCTCTCCTTCGGATGCTCTAATAGCTTAATATCCTTCTTACTTGATGGCGTCCAAAACTGCACCCAGCACTTGAGGTGAGGTTGCACCAGCACAGAGTGGGACAGTCACCTCCCTTGACTGGCTGGTGATGTTGTGCAAAATTATTAATGCTGGAAAACCCCTCCAAGATCATAAAATCCAACCTTTGACCGAATACCACCACGCCGACTAAACCACTTTGCCAAGTGCCATGTCTACTCATTGTCTGAACACTTCTAGGGATGGTGACTCTACCACTGCTCTGAGCAGTCTCTTCCAAAGCTTAACCACTCTTTCAGTGAAGAAATTTTTCCTAATATCCAACCAGAATCTCCCCTGATGCAACTTGAGGTCATTCCCCCTTGTCCTACTGCTAGTCACCTGGGAGAAGACACCAAGCCCGACCTCACCACAGGCTCCTTTCAGGCAGCTGTGGAGAGCAAGATCTTCCCTGAGCATCTTCTTCTCCAGGCTGA